>NW_016813163.1:1333521-1399086 GCF_001698545.2 Rhinopithecus bieti
GCCTCGTCGCCCGGCTAGTTTTTTGTATTTTTTAGTAGAGACGGGGTTTCACCGTATTAGCCAGGATGGTCTCGATCTCCTGACCTCATGATCCGCCCGTCTCGGCCTCCCAAAGTGCTGGGATTACAGGCTTGAGCCACCGCGCCCGGCCGGACTTGGGATTTCAGTTGTCCAACACTTGCTTTTTCCGTAAAGGCTCAATCAGACTTTCCAATTACGGGCATTTTCGTTATCACTATTCTTGAAATACAGGGATTACTACTGTTATGTATCTGCTTCTTTAGGTGTTTCCTTGGCAGAAGGACCCCATAAATAGTGGAGCAGAGGAGACCCCTGTGTTCCTGACTGTGGTGTGGGAATCCAGCTACATGGCGCTGATGCCCACTCCTGTCAAGATGCAACCCCTCTGCCCTTTGCAACCCTACTCAGAGCCAAGTGTGGGATCTGTCAACATGTGGCTCGGTTGGACTCAAGTTTCCTTTTTTAACACTGGAAGCAATTTTAATGAAAACATTAATACTGGGGACAAGATGGAAAGGAAGAGATGTTTGAATTAACTAGGGAATAAAATATCAAGTGCATCTTGCCCTCCCGATAGCAATGTACAGTTCTTCTCATAGAAATTGAAATAAGAAAATGCTAAAATGGAACATACTGTTAGACTCCTTAAACTGAACGTTGCAAAAATTGTTTGGTGTGAAAGAAATCACAGGATAAATAAAGCACATGTTCTTCCTGGGACACTATAATTTGATGTTGGGCAATTTAGAATGTTTTAATGGAATTTAAATATGCATGAAAATGTTATGTAGCAGAGTGAAAGATCAGAGTCAATTACAATAGCATAATTATACACCCAAGCATGCAAACACGCACATAAATACGTATACCACCTACATGTGGATTTTCCCTCTCACGCTTCCTTAACCTAGAGCTCAAGGGTCAAGCCCAGTTGTCTGAGTTCTTACAGAGACACGAGGAATAATATGAGAGAAGGAGCGAGGCAGCACTCATATGCTTCTTTCTTTTTCTTACTCTTCTTCCCTTTCCCTGTTCTCCCGGCCCGGGCTGGGCAGGCTGAACCTTGGAGGAGGCTCACCCGGGAAGGAGTGGAGGAAGCACAAAGACTATATTAGCCTGGTGAGGTAGGCGGTGCAGGGTGGCTAACTTGGTGTGAAGCTGCACCCACCAGTCTTGGCCACAGCCACTTCTAGTTCATGTGTGGTCCCAAGGAGAGCAACAACAGGTTTCTTGTGTTTTTGCTGCATTTCATTCGTGGTTCTACCTCTATTTCTAATCTCCAATGTCTATTCCTCCCTTCTAGTCACCCTCATGTACTTTCAGTGCTCTTTAAGGAATTCTGTGCCTGCCTCACTCCCACTTTGGCTGGAACATCTCCCCACCCCAATCCAGACACCATCCTGTCATCCTGGGGTCACATAGGTCCCCTAATTTATTTTAGTATTTGACTATGTAATCTCTCTTTGAGGGACACTTACACAGTCATGCATCACTCAATGATGGGGGTACATTCTGAGAAGTGTATCCTTAGGTGATTTTGTTGTTCTATGAACACCATGGAGTTTACTCACACAAACCTACTACCTGGTACAGCCTACTACACCCCTGGGCTCCCTGATATGGCGTATTGCTCCCAGGCTACAAACCTGTACAGATGCCATTGTACAGAATACTGTAGGCAATTATAACACAATGGTAATGATTTGTGGATGTAAACATATCTATTTATAGAAAAGGAAACTTTCAGCTCCATTATAATCTTATGGGACCACCATCTTATATGTAGTCGATAGTTGACTGAAATATCATTATGTGGTGCATGACTGTATTTTATTTTATTTTATATTTTATTTTATTTTTGAGACAGAATCTTGCTCTGTCACCCAGGCTGGAGTGCAGTGGCATGATCTAAGCTCACTGCACCTTCTGTCTCCCAGGTTCAAACAATTCTCCAGCCTCAGCCTCCCGAGTAGCTGGGATTAAAGGTGTGTGCCACCATGCTTGGCTGATTTTTGTATTTTTAGTGGAGATGGGGTTTCACCGTGTTGGCTAGGCTTGTCTTCTGACCTCAAGTGATCTACCCACCTCGGCCTCCCAAAGTGCTGAAATTACAGGTATGAGCCACCATCTCACTGGCATAACATGACTGTATTTTAAAAAGGGATTTATTAAGTTCATCTTTATTCGATAAAAATGTGTAGGAATAAATGTTTGAAGAGATGAAGCTTCAAACGGTCTAACAAGAACTTTGTGTACGATTTGGTACAATCTCCTACCCACCTTCTCAAAGTTCCAGGAAATAAAACACACAGGGAAGTTTTGCCTGACTGAGTGAAGAGATGGCCTGACCAGCACACAGGCATAAATCTCTTCCCCACTATTCTGAGTAATTCCACTCATTCATTCATTCATTTGCTGATTCAGAAACATCATTCAGCTTTTACTGCTTCTCAGACACTGGAGACTCAAAGGGAAATAAGAATCTGACCTTGTCCTTGAGAATCCCATAGTCTGGGAATAGAGAGATACTAACTTTATTTCCGTTATAGCCTTCACAAAATTGGAAGTGAAATCGTTTCAAGCAATATTCCTGACTTCAAGCAGCCATGGAGGTTGTGTGGTGGTTTTATGAGGTAAATGTTATCGTGCCTGTGGCTCTGACAAATGAGCTTCAAGAGTTCAGTGTTGCCCCCATCAGGATGCTATTCTTCCTGCAAAGATGAGTCCTGACTCATTTGTACTGCATTTGACAGCAATCCAGATCAGACCCAGACAGGGGCAGAGATTAGATCATTAAAGATGTTACTACTTATAGAACTCTTAGCATGGAGAACACAGCCAGACTCATTATCCTCATCATTATTGTGACTATCAGACACATATGTATGTCCCTAGACTCCTCCTAAGGAAAACTGTTATCACCTAATGTGGCAGATATCCTTTATAACTTCTGATATATAATTAATCTTAAGTCAATCATGTTTTCTTTTCTTTTTTTTTTTTTTTATTTGAGACAGAGTCTTGCTCTGTTGCCTAGGCTGGAGTGCAGTGGCATGATCTTGGTTCACTGCAACCTCCACTTCCCAGGTTCAACCAATTCTCCTGTCTTAGCCTTTCAAGTAGCTGGGACTACAGGCGCACACCACCATGCCTGGCTAATTTTTGTATTTTTAGTAGAGATGGGATTTCTCCATATTGGTCAGGCTGGTCTTGATCTCCTGACCTCAGGTGATCCACTTGCCTCCATCTCCTTCATGTTTTCTATTGTGGAACATACTCTTTCCATTAACAGTTAATAAGATACATTGATTTCTAACTCAGAATGGGCAACTTTTACTTTCGTGAGTCCCCAGGTTAAAGAACCCTTACAGTTGTTAGAGTGGAGATCTTAGTCAGCCACATCGACTTGACCATTGCTCTCAACGTGGGGAGAGTAGGCTATGAGCATCGCCCTTGTAGAGTGTGGTCTTCGTTTGGCTTGCTTCTGTTCACATGTGCTTCAGAGCAGAGAAGAGCAGAAGGTCTTTATAGTTATTTAAAAAGAACAGAGGAGAGAGTAACTAACTTTGCCTGGGAAAGTTCTGAAAAGGCTTAAGTGGGGATTTTTTTTTTTTTTTTTTAATACAGGGTCTTGCTTTGTCATGCAGGCCAGAGTGCATGATCCTAGCTCATTGCAGCCCTTAACTCCTGGACTCAAGGGATCCTCCCACCTCAGCCTCCTGAGTAGCCAGGGCTGCGGGTATATACCACTGAACCCAGCTAATTTTGTATTGTTTTAATTTTTTGTAGAGTTAAGGGTCTCTCTAGGTTGCCCACGTATGTCTCAAACTCCTGGCCTCAAGTGATCCTTATGTCTCAGCATCCTAAAGTGTTGAAATTTATAGGTATGAGCCACTGTGCCCAAGTGAAAAATACTTTTTAGCTGGGCACCAAAGGAGCTATGACTTTTGAGGATACAGGAACTGCTCAGAAGTTGAGATGGGGATTTGGAGCCAGATGGAACTGGAGTTGTATCCTGGCTCTGTCACCTATTATGTGACCTTTTTTAAGTCATGAACCTCTCAGAGCTTCAGTTTCCACTGCTGCTAAAAAGACGACCACACATAATTGCCAGGCTCCATGTGTGGATTAAATAAGACAACCCATCTAAAGTATTCCGGGAACATAGATAAGAGATATCTATCACTATTGAAAGGGAGGGAGATCATGTCATGGCAGAAGCAGGCTGCTGGGAGGCTGGGGTCACATGGGTTTAGAATGGCTGAAGATGAGATTGTCAAGCACTCCAGTTCTATCTGGCTCCAAATCCCTCCCTACTAAGAGTTAGGCAGGGACCATAGTGTGAACAACCTGGGATATCATAGTGAGAAGTCTACCTGGTGAGGGAGCACAGGCTGGAATGGAGAACAGAAAGTCTTTTCACAAGCAAAACTCTGCAAGCCAGAAAGTTGGAGAACATTGCATATTTTAACAGCATTAATTTGTGCACAAATAATATGCTCAGTAGAGTGTAATCTTCCTTATTTGTTAAACATGCCCAGTAGGGCTGCCACTTGGTGCAGGTTATTAAGAGTTAGCTTAAGAGTTAGCTGGAGATTCCATATTCTGTATTTAAAACCATAAGATGCAGTTTCTTTTAAAATACTTGATATTTGGATTTTGTGTTAATTTCCCTCAGTTAAATCTAATTAGTGTTTTCTTCACCGTGCCATATGCAATGTTTGCTTAGCCTGGAAAGGTGATAAATTGCTTTGGTTTACTACTTTGTCCCAAGGCTATTAGTGAATGAAAAAACAAGTACCCTTTTAATGAATTAAGGTCCCCTAATAAAGACAAGAATCTAAACAAACCATTAAGCAGAAAAATGTCAGCCAGCGTAGGCATAATCACCCCACGTTTTTTGCATTTCATGGACATTAGCTCATTTATAGACTTTGTGATTTTATCATAAAAATATATATCTGATGATAAACCATATTAGTATTATCCATTATACCCTCACAATCTGCAACTTAATGATCATCTGTGAGAACACTGTGGCAGACTCAAAATGAGGGTGGCACTGGAATGGCCTTAGAAATGAATATACTGTGTTCTCTCTTTGTCTGGGCTTCACAATCCAATAGAAAGACTCAACTGCATCTACGGATCTGAACATAAGCTGAACCCTCTTTGTGCTTTAAAACTACAGATCAAATGCTGGGGGGTAGATAGGGAAAGAGGGGTTAAATTTCAACTCTGCGGACTGGGGAGGTGAGAGGTGGTGGCCAGGGTCTTATGAAGCTTCCTGGAGGAGATCACATTTGAATTTATCCTGAAAGATTGGTAGGTTGGTAGTCTAACTCATTATTGAGGGAAAGTATGGTTTTCACTTTACTGCTTTTTTCTTTCTTACTTGGAATTTGCTGTAACCATCATTCTGAAAAGAAGTAGCAATGTACGCTCAGTGGAAAATTTGGCAAGTATAGTAAAAAGAAGCAGGAAAAACTAACCTAGAGGTAAATACAGTTACTCCATTTGAGATGGTTTCTTCTAGATTCAGCTAGTTTTATTTCATGTGTCCATATCAAGAATGAATATACATCCAGGGGGTGTTTACACTGGCATGTGATCTGTGATCATGACTTTTTATTGTAATTGGATTAGATTCTAAGTGATTATTTTACTCTTTGAATTTAAGCATAGAATTTCTTTAATGCGTTTAAATATGGTCAACTGTTTTGAAACACTGTGGTAGGCAAGCTAACGGTTAAGTCCTAATCCCTGCACCGTACCTGGGATTTGGTGGATGCGATTGAGTTGATTATCTTGATTGAGATGGCAAATTGTTATGGGGCCAGTGTAATCACAAACATTTTTGTAAGGGAAAGAGGGAGGCAGGAGTGTCAGAGGGAGAGCAACGCGTCCAGGGAAGCAGAGTTTGGAGTGATGCAGCCCATCTACAAGCCAAGGAGTGTGCGCGGCCTCTGGAAGTTGGAAAAGCCAGGCAATGGATTCAGCCTTGGGCCACCAGAAGGAGTGCAGCCGTGCTGACAACGTGGGAAAGAGATTCAGTCCAGCAAGACTGATTTTAGACTTCTGACATCAAGAACTGTATGATAATATATTGGGGTTTTTTTGTTTTGTTTTTTGTTTTTTTTGAGATGGCGTCTCGATCTGTCGCCCAAGTTGGAGTGCAGTGGCGAGATCTCGGCTCACTGCAAGCTCCGCCTCCCGGATTCAGGCCATTCTCCTGCCTCAGCCTCCCGAGTAGCTGGGACTACAGGAGCCTGTCACCATGCCCGGCTAATTTTTTGTATTTTTAGAAGAGACGGGGTTTCACCGCGTTTAGCCAGGATGGTCTCGATCTCCTGACCTCATGATCCACCCGCCTTGGCCTCCCAAAGTGCTGGGATTACAGGCGTGAGCCACCGCGCCCGGCCTATTGGGGTTCTTTTAAGCCACCTACTTTTGTAGTAATTTATTATAACAGCCATAAGAAGCTGCTAGGCAAAGCCATAGAAAAGGCTGATATGGATCTGCAGTGTTTAGTAAGTTAATAAAAGGTTTAAAAGTTTAGAAATGTAAAATTTATTGTACCATGTCTAAGAATCCTGAGATATTATAAAATAAATGCGAAAGAAGTATTTGAGCAGAGATGAAAGGCTATGAAGATGGAAATGAACTGAGACTGCAGATGTGACAAGAAGATAGGTTGGGAATGGAAGGAAGAAGTAAACTGCCAGCCTCACCTCACAGAAAACTGCTCACTAAAGATGCGCACCTGTGTCAGCCTCGCGATCAGAGCAGAGGGAATCTTCTCTATCACAAGAACTCTAGAAGGAGGAGATGTTGGGGGCAGAGGGATCTGACAAATGCAGATACTGTGCTTGCTAGTTAGTATATTAGAAAATTTTCCAGCCTTTTCAATAATGACCCATTTTAAATAGTCAATATCATACTGTATATACATATTTGAAATGGGATTTTTTACCTACCATGACATTATAAATATTTCCTTTATATAATCATCCTAAATAATGATTGTGAGCAAAAAGGATTCACATAGCATTTCCATGAATGTTATTATTCCTCTATTTTGGGCATTTTTTTGTTCTCAGTTTTTACTGTTAGAAATATCACTGCAATGAATAATATTGTAGATTAAATATGTGTGCACAGCTGATGATTTCTTGGGAAGAATTTGAAAATCTGAGACTATTAAATCAAAGGGAATGAGAATTTTAAGACCTCCAATCTACTTTACAGAGATATGGTAGTCATCTACACCCTGAATAGCACATCCTGTTTTTGAAGTCATGGAAGCGACATAAGAAACGATCCGTTTCACCTAGATACAATGAGGACAGAATGGAAGGGAGGAATGAAAAGTTGCAGATAAACAAGGAATAAAAGTGGCTGAGTTGTTCTGTAACAGGAACCACTTTGTAAGTGTTCTCAGGGTAAAACGTGATGGTCAGAAGTAGGGGAAGGAGGAAGATTTGTCTCGAAGCTATATTCATAGGGTAGCAAAGAGTTTTTACATACACTGTAGGTAACATATCAATAAACATCTAAATGTTTTCTAATGATTCACATATTCATCCTTCCCATGAGATTTTAATCTATGTACTATTTGTGGCTGGAGAGGGTACAAATGACATATTTGGGAGAAGAGTTAAAACCACTCCAAGCCCCTGTGGTGCTACCACTGAGGTCTCAACTGTTACTGATCACCTCTCTGTAGGCCTATGGCAGATTTGGGGACTGTAACTAGAGGAAAAACAGACATGATAGAAGTGCACATATGAAACGCATAATTGTGAATATATAAGTAATTAGAAGGGTGCTAAGTGCAGGAAAGAAGGAGGTCAGGATGCTCCAGTTACTTTGGTGACAGATATTTCAGGAAGTAATGTTCAGGTTGATACATGACAGGTGCATTCAGGTTAGCCAGGTAAAGTGAATAGGAGATGAGAGTCCCAGTTTCAGGCAGAAGGTAGTGTACGCCAGCGTTCAGGGGGTAGGAGATACCCCACATGAGAGCTCCTTAACTATTTAGGTGTAGAAAAATTGTTTTTAAAATGAGCTTTGTAGATAGCAAGTGAATACATGAAAACAAAGGCATTAACGTAGACCTATTAGCAGCATGCACATATCTAGAGATAAAATTTCTGATTTAAAAGTAATTGCAGTACTTTTGGTTTCTATTTATTTATCTCTATCACACAGGACACGAAAGAGCACACAATTATGCTCGATTTTATAGGAAAGCCCAAGAAGAATTTGGGGTAGTGGCATGTTTGCTGAAATCAGGAACAACTAGAATGCATACTTTATCTTCATATAGCCATCTCATATCTCAGCAGCCTCAGAATACTACAATCAAACAAATCTAATGAAATGGTTCCAAAAGTAATTGGAACAAAAGCAAAAACCCAAGTAAAGTGTAATTTGTTAAGCCAGCTAAGAATAAGAGGCTTAGTTTATGTTCCAAATGCTACTTTGAGCTGCAATTCTGTTTATACTCCTTATTGAAACTCTCTCTCCTGCTTGAAATCTTGCAGCAGGGATTGTGAAATCCAAGTGCAAACTTCAGATCCTGTTAAGATGAAAAGGATGCCAGTGACTTGGAGAGTGAAGCTAGAAGTAGGGGTTTAGGAATGTTCTTCCTTGGCAAATATATGTATGAAGACTCTGACCATTCCCTTGATTTTTTTGACTCACTGTAAAACCATTCATAAAGAAGAAAATGGCAGAGATTTTGTAAATCATTTTCCATGTCATTTTAGTTGCTATGGAGAAATTTTGCCAAAATATTTCATAAACAGAAAGGAGTAATTCAGTTAACAATGAACTCCAGGATGAAGCAAACAACACTCAGGAATTCTGAAATGAATAGTCTAATCACTTGGTTTGAAAGATGTTTGGGATGTAAATAGGCACTCTCATAGAACAGCTTTCGAAGTCTAAAATATAGATTCCTGTATGCCTTGTTATGCGTCAAAAATGATTTTTTTTCTAACAAGAGTACGAATGCCACTTGGAAAGTATTGTTTTAAAAACTGGAAAACAGATGAAAGAAAATACATTAAACGAAGATATATCATGCACATTAAAATGTATAAATGTTAAATATATTTATATAGCAGTAACTTAGATTGAATCACTGCTTAATCAGACTATTGTGGATAGTGGAAAAACAATAAAAAAGGTAAATTGCTTAAGGATATTTAATGAGACATGCTTATGAATTACCTACACTTCATTTTATAACTTTTAAGGTTTTATGGTAATTAATTTTTGTCTATAATCTTGACTTTATTTTAGAAAAATGTTGCCATTTCCAGTCAGTCTGTTTATATGAGCCAGGCTTATTATATTATTTCTTTGAATTCAGAGCTTTCTTGGCAGTGGAATGAAGTATTATACAGACAATGGCACTCTGATCGTTGTCACATTGTCTAGTCACATTATAAGGTAAATTAGTGAATAAGTTAGAAATTTCAGCAGACCAATTATGGCTTTATATCATTTACTCTTGATGGTTTAGACTGGAGATAGATGAAGTAGGATATGATATCCATTGAGAAGCTCTTATAGGTTATTTCACCTCATTAGAGTTTATCTCATTAGCATTGGAGGGGAAGACAGCATATTCCAAAAGTAGATGAAAGAATATTGAATTTTCCTGAATTTCAAAAAAAGAAATGCTTGTGATTTTATGTATTCAAGTGGATAATAATAATGACTTTTATTTTGGTATGGGATTGTAAACTTCACGGATTGCCTAATGTCTCTAGAACCAAAAATAATTGTTATTTTTTGACAAGACTTACAATAGTCTCAACAAGACTGTGAAGAAGGTAGTATTTTTCTTCATTTGTAGATGATATTCAGAATGATTTGCTAACTTTTTAAAGATCTCACGTTGAGCTCTATATGTAAACTTTCTACAATCAACTTTCATGAATCTTGCAAATTTTTCCACTACAGCGCATTGTTTGATAATACCAAGATTATTTGGTATACATATGGCCACTCTACTTTCAGAAGCTACTAGCTTTTGTATCACATCAAACAACGTAAGGGCAAACTCTTGAAAACATTACTTTAGCAGTAAGCCAAAGTGACTATAGGTTGTGCTTCTGGCAATTTTAGACTAGAAGTTTTCTGACCAGACTTCCAGGTGATGACATTTAGAAATATTGGTCAAAATATGTAAAGCTTCTGTTTGAAGGCATTGGAAAGCTACCAAGGCATTGCAGTGTAGGATCAAAATTCAGGAGAGGACGAAGGAACTGAGAGTTGAGCCTTGTGTTTGCCCTCTCTTTCCCTTCTGTGTGATTACCAGTGTCCGAGTGACTGAAATGTTTAGCTGTGCTCTCAGCTTATGTTTCAGGCAGGGTTAACAGAGACTGCAATTCTGGGTCCATGAAGGAGGAATTGCCCTGGTAAACACCCAGATTACCGGGATAATAAAAGGTTAAAAAAAATGTGTGCTTCAACACTTGTTGGATGCAGTTAAAGCCCAGATTTGAAGAAAATTTATAGTCTTAAAAGTGTATGTTGAAAACAAAGGTTGCAATAATGACCCAAACATCCACTTCAAAAGAAACAAAAGAACAGATTAAACCAAACACATATAAAAGGAACTGATAAAGATAAAAGCAGATATCAATTAAATAAAAAATAAACATGTAATTAGGAGGATCAACAAACCCAAAAGTTAGTTTTTTGAAGAGACTAATAAAATCGATAAACACCTTGCAAAACTAATTAAGAATTTAAGAAAAAATAGACCAACAAAACCATTATAAAAATGACAAAATGGAATATTATTATTAAATTTATGATATACACATCATAAGCAGAAATTTCACATAAATTTACACCAAAATATTTAAAATTTTAGTAGCACAAAATAAATCAAAGATCTGAATTGTTTCATACCTACTAAAATTAATTCATAATGAAAATTTTCCCGTGAAGAAAATAATAGGCCTAATTAGCTTTACCCTACGGAGTTATACAAATAACAAAAGAAGAAATAACTTCAATATTTCACAAAATCGACTATAGCATAGAAATATTGCAAATAGTTCCCAACGTATTTTATGAAAACTACAAAACTTGGGCTGGGCGCAATGGCCCATGCCTGTAATTCCAGTACTTAGGGAGGCTGAGGCAGGTGGATTACTTGAGGCCAGGAGTTCGAGACAGCCTGGGAAACATGGTGAAACCCCATCTCTACTAAAAATACAAAAATTAGCAAGGAGCGGTGGTGCACCCCTGTAGTCCCAGCTACTTGGGAGGCTGAGGCACGAGAGTCACTTGAACCTGGGAGGTGGACGTTGCAGTTGGCAGTGAGCTCAGATCGAGCCACTGCACTCCAGCCTGGATGACAGAGTGAGGCTCTGTCCCAAGAAACAAACAAAAAACAAACCTACAATACTTAAATACCAACGCCTAATAAGAACGTTCAATGATAAGAAAAATCACGGCCAATCTCTCTCATGAATGGCCATGATAAAATCCTACAATAGTGGCAAACAAAATCCAGCAATATGCAAAAGACAACATCACAATGAAGTCATGTTTCTCATACTAATGTAAGTTTGGTTCAATGTTTAAGTACTAATTAATGTAATCTACCATTTTAATGGAATATAAGAAAACCTCAATGATCATTTCAATAAATACAGAAAAAATTAGGCAAAATTGAACACCATATTTTTTTTACAAACTCCAGCTCTTAGAAAACTAAGACAAAAGGTAACATTTTAACATTTTTGATTTTATAATGATAATTTCAATTAACTAAATACAGAAAAAGTTGTACTTAATGGTGAAATGTTGAAAGCTTTTTTTCTGTGGTCAGGAAGGTGACAAAGATGCCTCCTATCTCTATGTCTACTCAACATTCTAAAGGAGGTCATAGCGATACAACCTGGTAAGAAAAAGAAATAAATACTGTGAAGGGTTAGAAGGAAAAAATGAAAGTATAACTATTTGCTCATGATAAGATTGTGTATGTATAAAATCCAAAATAATATACTTGATGCATTCTTAGAATTAATAATTTAGCCAGACTTCTTTGTACATGGCCACTCTACAAAAAGCAGTTTAATATTTAATGTAAATAACAGAAAGTGACATTTAATGGAAAGCATCAAACAACTTCAAATAACTAAGAATAAATGTAAAAAAAAATGTTCAGCCTCTACATAGAAAATTGCAATTTATTATTAAATAATAACCATCTAAATAAATGAAGTTATAGATTACATTTATGAATCAGAGGGCCAATATTATAAAACAATAATGACTTCCATATTCATCTATAGATTAAATGCAATTCCAATATAAATCTCAGAATAATTTATTTATCTGTTTTGTAGAAATCACAAGCTCATTCTAAAATTTATACTGAAATGCCAAAGGGTAAGAATAGCACCAACAACCTCGAAGAAGTGGGAGGACTTATTTCATCAGATATGAAGACTTAATGTAAAGCCACAATAATTAATCCAACGTCCTTTTGGCTCAAGGATATATATTTACCAATAGATAAATATATAGTCCAGAAACAGACCCTTGTATGCATGAACTTGATTTATAGCAAAGGAAGCACTGTAGTGCAGTGAGTAATAAAGATCTTTTCAACATACTGGTGCTGAGTCAATTGGTTATTCGGAGAGAAGAAAATAAATCTTGATCCCTACTTCTCATCATACGCAAAAACCAATCTAAAGTAAATCATAGATCTAAATATAAACGGTAAAGCAGTATAGCTTCTAGGAAACAACATAGGAAAATAGCTTCATAACCTTGAAGTAGAGGATATAACAGGACATAAAAATACTGATTATAAAAGATAAACTGTACAACATTAAAATTAAAAATTTACACCACCAGGCATAGTGGCTCACGCCTGTAATCCCAGCACTTTGGGAGGCCGAGGCGGGTGGATCACCTGAGGTCAGGAGTTCCAGACCAGCCTGGCCAATATGGTGAAAACCTGTCTCTACTAAAAATACAAAAATTATCAGGGCATGGTGGCGTGTGCCTGTAATCCCAGCTACTTCGGAGGCTGAAGCAGGAGAAGTGCTTGAACCTGGGAGGCAGAGGTTGCAGTGAGCCGAGATCATGCCATTGCCCTCCAGCCTGAGTGACAAGAGTGAAACTCTGTCTCGAAAAGACAAAACAAAACAATAAAACCTTACATCCATCTAAATACCCCATTAAGGAAGTAGAAAGACCATGTTAGTTAGGGAGACAGCATCTGCAAACTATACAAATAACAAAGACCCTATATGCAAAATAGAAACAGAGTTATTTCACAGCAATAAGAAAAGAAGACACACAGCTCAATAGAGAAATAGGCACTTCATAAGATATCCAAATGTCCCACAATTATATGAAAAGGTGCTCAACATTATTGTTTTTGGGAAACTTAATAAGACACCCCTGCTGGTCTGGCACAGTGACTGACACCTGTAATCCCAGCACTTCCGGGGACCAAGGCTGGCAGTTCACCTGAGGTTAGGAGTTTGAGACCAGCCTGGCCAACGTGGTGAAGCCTTGTCTCTAATAAAAATACAAAATAAATTAGCTAGGTGTGGTGGCGCATGCCTGTAATCCCGGCTACTCAGGAGGCTGAGGTGGAAGGACTACTTGAACCCAGGAGGCGGAAGTTGCAGTGAGCTGAGATCATGCCACTGCACTCTAGCCTAGGTGACAGAGCAAGGCTTCATCTCAAAATAAATAAATAAATAAAAATAATAAAATAAAGAAATCAAAAGGTGCCTAGGCCCATCTATCACAATTACTAAAATAAAAAGGCCTGACAATAGCAGCCATTGGTAAAGCTGCAGAGGGACTAGAACTGTGATATTTGGTGTTAGGGAGAATAAATTGCTTCAGCTGTTTTGGAAAACTGTCAGGATACAATAAAGGTGAACATAGCAATGCCATTCCTTGGTTTATATCTAATACAACTGTTCACATAAAATAGGTACAAAACGTTTATATAACTATATTAGTAACAAATTACAGTCCCCTCCCAACTTAGCAGATTACAATAATAAACATTTATTATCTCACAGCTTGTGTGGTTCAGGAATTTGTGTGCCGCGTACGTGGGAGCCTTTAGCTCAAGGTCTCTCATGAGGTTCCAGCAAAGCCCTGGTCTTGTCCGAAGGCTGATCATGGTCTTTCTTCAAAGGCTGGACTTTGGGAGGATCTGCTTCCAAGCTCACTCACAGCATTGGTGGTAAGATTCAGTTCTTGTGGAATATGCGCCAGAGATCACCCTCGCTTCTCTCTCCATGGAGCTATCCACAGAGCAGTTCACAACATAGCAGCTGGCTTTCCTTCCCAAGTGAACCAGCAAGAGTGATCAAGAAAATGCCAGTCCTTCAGGAGGCAGCTCCACAAAGAGTGTGACTATTAGGAAACAGCGATCATTGAGAGTTCTCTCAGAGACTGCTGAGCTTATGCCATTATTCAAAGTAGGCAAATACTGGAAACAAGCCAGTAGGATCAATATGCTGTGCTATTACTATACAGAAGCATATTATACTGCAGTGAAAATAAACAATTGCTGTGCAAAGGAACATGGATAATTTTTGCAATGTAATGTTGAGCAACAACAAAAAAGTCAGAGACAAATGACTCCTATTGCATTATCCTCTATGTAACGGCAAAAAAAAAAAAAAAAAAAAAAAAAAAAAAAAAAAAAAGACACGACTAATGTTTGTTTACTTTTGGAAGTGGGGGATGGGTTAGTTGCTAGAGGAAGGTGTGCAAAGAGATATATTTGGATGCTAATTATGTTCTGTTTCTTGACCAGTGTGGTGGTTATATGTGTGATCACTTTTTGATAATTCACTGTGAGGCATACACACATGGCCTGTGTGCTTCTCTCTCTGTATTTATATGTGTATACACACATACCTATACACATATATACATGAATATACACACACATTATATTTCCATAAAGCATTTATTTACACATTGATTTTACATAGTTGGTGCTTCATATCCTTAGGTTCTGTAATATATGTGCAGATTCAACCAGTCACAGATCAAAAATACTTGAAAAAAATAACAAAAACAATAAAAATAATATAAATAAACATTTAAGTAACAATTATTTACACAGCATTTACACTGTATTATGCCACATATGTACTCTAGAGATTAAAGTGTGTGCATAGATTATCTGCAAATTCAAAGGAGACTGCAATACTACAGAGAAGATTTGTTGTTTGAAGTCTAAGACACCACTGCATCTGACATGCTAATAATTGAGGCTACTTTCTCATGAATAAGTGGACTGAATTGGAATTTTGAGATGTATGTCTGTAGTACCTTACCTCCTGTCTCATTATCCCTTCCCAGAAAACTCCTGAGTATCCAAAAACATTGTGATTGAAAGCTGCCTTGAGTTAAAAATGTTAACAAAAGAAGAAGTGTTGCAGGTTTAATATCCATGCAACTGCTTCCGTAAAAGAAACATAGGAAAGCCAGAGATGAGAGGATTTATATCCCTAGTGAGAGCAGTGGACAGGCAGGGAAGTGATGCGTCCTGAGCGAGGGCAGATTTAAGGCTCCAGTCCTAAGAGCATCAGGTCCAGAGGTACTTGATGTCTTTACAGAAACCAGAGATTCAATAAGAGCAGAGAGCATACAGAGTGAGCTGAGAGATATAGAAGTAATGAAGTAGTTGGTATGTCAGAAAAATTAAAATAAAAAGTAAAACAGAGATAAGAAAGACTAGTAGATAACTTAAGCTGACAAAGTTGACAAAAGTTGCATTGTTGGGGATAAAAATCTCAGCTCTGCAGAATGTTGAAAGGCACCAAAGCAAGGCTAAGGAAGCTTTGACCTGAACTCTTCTCAGATGGAGAAAGACCATGGGTATCCAGGAATGATGGATCTAGAAAGAGAAACTGTGAGACTCAGTGAGTTAGAAAGTTCAGAACTTTCTGTCCTGGTGGGACCAGAGGGAGAGCAGCTCCGTGCTGAGGAAAGCTGTGGAGATCTACCGGGCCTGTCTGGTTAATTGGCTAATATTAAACGTTACAGCCACACTGCATTTCTGACATTCTGGGCTGTGTGTGGAAGAGTGCTGCAGAAAGGTACTCAGGGGAAAGTATGGCCGTTTTGAGAAAGGCTTGTGGTTGGCAGTCCTATCCTAAGGCAATGTATTTCATGGCTCTGTCATGAGGCTGATTAGAAAGACATCTTCCACAAAATTCTCAGACTTGTGCTTTCACAACCACAAAACTTCCTATCAGGAGTTTTGATTTCCCCAGAGCCACGGAATATTGGTAAAATCAATTTTCCCTCAACCAGCAAGTGGATACTCCCTATTTACGTGACTACTCTGTTATCCAAGATTTATTCAAGTACCAAGGTGCTAATATTCCTGAATTGGTACAAATGTTGAATTAAAAGAATCAATCAAATGTTATTCTTTGAGAAACTTGAGTTAGAACAAGCAATATAGACAGCTTTCAAGGTCTCTATGGTATTAAATTCTTCATATGCATATTTCATACGGGATAATGATTACGGGAGCTTGTATTTGGTGAGAAGGGAACATTTTTCTAAGGTGCTTTCCCAAAGCAACTTAGCTAGAGGTGCTGCAAAGTAATGGGCTGAATCATGCGTGGAATAAAAATAAGGTGTTTGTACAAGACGATCTATAATGGCTAAGATGTCCTGTGCACCCATGGAACCTTTGACTACAGCCTGATTCTGTATTGGATTCCTTTAATAACTACCATCAAACTTTATTTTACATACATGTCTTTAAATAAATTTCTTCTGCTAGATGGCCTTGTAGAAGGCCGTGTGTTTGGAATCCCCCGGTAGGCTACCATTTTTGCAGTATGGTGGAGATAGTGACTCTTGTACGATTTCTCTTCCTTCTTGTGACAGGAAGAAGAAACATTAATGACAGTCATTACATTCCCCCAGACCTTCACATGGAAGGTGAGCTAATTACATTTATTCACACACACATACACATACTCTTCTCTTTCCTCATCTCTTTTTGCTTTTCTTCTGTATTAGATGCCTGAAGCACTCAGACAGACTTTTCTTGTTTACTAAGAGGTTGGTATTTCAGTTCTCCCTTCTCCTTATAAAAATTATCCTCTCTTGTAGCATTTGAGGCTGGATACAAATGATCATTTCATCTCTCGAAGTTAGAGTTGGGATCTATAATTTCTCTTAAGCAACCATTGTGAGTCATGGGAAGTAAATCTCATTCCCGAAGATCTGAATTTCACCTACCGGCATACATTGAGCGCCTCATACCCAATCCACATTGCTAAGCACCGTAGGAGCACAGAGGAATGCAGGATAAGGTCCCTGTGCTCAGGGAGCGTGAAAAATATGCACACACACATCAAACCAAAATACAAACCAGTCGGTACAGAGGAACACAGAAGGTGAAGAGAGGGTAAGGGCTTTATCCGTGTGCAGAAAGGAGACAGTTCCACTAGCTGTGGTGCTCAAGGGAAGTTTAATGGTAAAATAGGCACTTACAGGAGACTTGGCAGTGGATAAGGTTTGGATGGATGAGAGGAGAGACAGCAGGAATTTCAGATATGTGAGGAAATACATAACCATTCTACAAATGACTCATCGTATAAGTCTTTTTCCAGTAGAGACAATTTCTTCTAAATGTAATGTCCCTTTCATCCTGAATTCTTCTAGAGCATTTAAAACCTGATTTATGCATAGTCTTCTGGAGCTCACTGATAACATAAAGCCAGGTGAGAACTCACATTTATTAGATATGCTACCACTACACCTATCTTTGACCTCTATGGTTTTAATTTCTAGAGTCATCAACAAGATTGGCTACTAAGTGGATCTAATAATTTTATCAAGGGTACAGCAGTTCTATTGCTTGCCCTTCAAACCCAGCTTAGATGCAGCCTTCTCTTATCAGGATGCTGTCTTTCAGCTTCTCAAAGTACCCTGTGATTTTGTGCATCATGCATTTTCCCTTAGGCTCTCCTGAGGACAAGGACTGGAGCTTCTTCATCTTCTCTGCATCGCCCGGTACCTTGCCCATGGTAAACACTTAGTATTGCTTACTGTGTCAGGCCCTGAACTTTATGCTTTCTATGCCTTATCTCATTTAATTCATCAGCAATTCTGTGTTATTATTATTGTTACTCACCTTTTACAGATGAGGAAACTGAGGCATGGAGAAGTTAAGTTAAACTGAGCTGGAGGTCACACAGCTGCTACGTGTCAGAAGAAAGACTTGAACCCAGATACCTAGCCCTGGAGTCTGTGCTCTTAAACATTGTATTACCTACTCAGCCATTCCTTCAAGTAGACAGACTTGCTCTGTCACCCAGGCTGGTTTGCAGGGGTGCAGTCGTGGCTCACTGCAGTCTTCACCTCTTTGGCTCAATTGATCCTCCCACCTTAGCCTCTCTGGTAACTGGGAGTACAGGCATGTGCTACCATGCCTGGCTAATTGTGTGTGTGTGTGTGTGTGTGTGTGTGTGTATTTTATGTAGAGATGGGGTTCCATCTCTGGGATTCCAGGATGGTCTCAAACTCCTGGACGCAAGTGATCCTCCTGCCTTGGCTTTCCAAAGCGCTGGCATTAGAGGCATGAGCCATTGAGCCCAGCCTTCCTTAGGTCTTTGGAATTATTTAACCACAGTGTGAGTTGCTCCAGAACTAGTAGCTGGAAATCCCAAACGTGCTGCTTTCAGTTGAGCATAATTTGTATCTTTGGAGACCCTTTTGTTAGCTTGCTGTCTTCTGTCCTGTGTGTCCATCCCACATTTATCTCTGTACCTGAGATGAGGCTCTGTTTATTCTCTGGACTCAGAATCCATACTGAGCTCCCACTTAGCATTTTTGAATTTGATGTTCTCAGGGCTTTGCAGGTGTTTACTCATTGCTACTAAAATTCTCATCATTATCATTAGTTTTTCTTAAGTAACCACCTCATTAAGTTCCTTTGAGAAATTTTACACCTCTATTCTCTGATCATCTGGAAAAACACTTTATTGCTTAAAAGTCAGCAGATATGAACATGTAACCATTCAGTATATAATAATCATAAATTAAAAATTTATCTTAGATTTTGCAGAAATAAGTGGAATATATTTAGGCCATTTAAAACTATGCCAGTAAAGTATTTGCTGAGTTTTACTTTATTTTGGATTCTATGTTTTTGTTTTTAATTTTTTGTTTCTGTCTTTATTCATTTTCCTTGTGCCAGATTGAGCCAAATGATTGAATACAGTCACCCTAAGGGCACGGCCTACTTACTACTTTGACTAGGGTAGACTGTTCTTCCAGGACAGTGCTCGCTTAAGCAGCTGCCTTATATAGAACTGGCATAAGCCTGGGCAAGGTGGACTTCTGCCTATAGGAAGTGCTTGGCAGGTCTTTGGCAGGGTTTCCCAGCTTCCTAGAAGAGGTCAGGAGAACTGTTTCAGGAGTTCCCTATCTTGGACTCAAATTCCCACAATTCTCACCTCTCCTGTGCAGTAGACTACAATTCCTGGTATTAACACCTACTGTTTCTCTCCTATCAGAGCTGAAAATGATAGTGTTGATCTCACCATGTGGTCATGGTCCATCAGATAAGGAAAAAACACAAAGATTTGATGTAGTGAATCTCTCTGGACAGTGAATAAATAATATTGCATTCAAAAGAGAGAATTCAATAGAAATAGTCATTTTATCTCTGCAATGATTTATTTAACAAGAACATTTTTAAAAATCCAAGAAATAGCAAACCCAATAGAATGAGTGCTGTAGGATTTATGGCAAGAGACAGCCCCAAGTATGCTCCAAAGTTTCCATCAGCTCCTTCTCCTCATTTCCCTCCCTTTCTCCCTAACCTCTGTAGGAAGGCCTTCTCCCTCCTTCCTTTTCCTCCTGTTGCTTTTCTTCTTTCTTTCTCTCTCTCTCTCCATTTTTTTTGTTTCTATTGAGAGAAATAGATGGAGGGAAAGAAGAGGAGCAGATCAAAGAGATGGGATAAGATTTGAAAAAGATCAATCTTTTGCTCTCTAAGTAGGAAGAAATCAGGACAGAAGGGAGAGACACTAAGAGAAAAGAGCAAATGGGTACTTGGCTGAGTGCCACTAGATGTTTCGATGTTGTTAGAAGAGTTTGCATAAAGGTTGTTTAAAAAACATTTGATTAAGCAGAAGACTTTTCTCCCCAGAGTGTAAGACAAACAGAAACAATCAGAGAAGGATTGTGGCATCAGAGGATAGCAGAGTCTCTTTTTCCTTGGAGAAAGAGGGGACCAGATACCAACCTGGCCTCCTCAGCCATCGCCTAGGGCCTGACCAGCTGCTCAGTCTGTTCTACTTGTTCTAGTAGCAGAATTTTGGCGATTCCCTCATACTTGCCCTTTCAAAACTAGGTTTCCCATCCCAGCTGCCATCTGGCATTCTCCCTGCTGTGTAGTCTCTCTAAACATGGGTCAGGCTAAGCCAGGCAAATGCTTCTCTGCAAAGAACAAACCATCTCTCCCTTCCCTTGGAAAGAGCACTGAACCTGGAAATGGATATGGGCAAGTGCCACAGAGAGCCAGCTTACTATAGAAAGATTCAGATTTGCACAATGGACAAAGAGCTCCTCTTAGTCTTCGGTTTTTCTTATATATTTTAGATGTAATTGGATTTGTATACACACTCATACATACACATGCAAACACATGTTAGTCTGTAGCTTGTCAAGAAACATTTTGAGGCTGGGTGCAGTGGTTCATGCCCATAATCCCAGCACTTTGGGAGGCCAAGTGGGAGGATTGCTTGAGCCCAGGAATTCAAGATCAGCCTGGGCAATATAGGGAGACCTCATCTCTACAAAAAATGGAAAAATTAGCTGAGTGTGGTGGCCTGCACCTGTAGTCCTACCTACTTTGGAGGCCAAGGTGGGAAAATCATTTGAGCCTGGGAGGTGGGAGTTGCAATGAGCTAAGATCATGCCACTGCACTGCAGCCTGGGTGACAGAGTGACACTCCTTCTCTTAAAAGAAAAAAAAAAAAAAAAAAAAAAAAGAAACCTAATGCTTAGAGTAAAGAACATCTAAGGAAAGATGGTTATGTTTAAATTTGAATTTGTCAGAGCTGTGTATTTCCTGTCTGCTTCTCTTTTCTTTATCTTTTTTTTCAATCTGGCCATCACTAATTTATAAAAATATATAATTATTGGAAACTATCATTGTAATTCAAATAATACCTACCATAGTGCCCAGCATGGTCACATGGTGTCTGTCTTGGGGAACTTTCAACCTGGCAATAAGTATGCACATAATTAAGCAATAAGTCCTACGGTATCCAAAGGAGATGAAGACTTTACCCTATTTGCTAATTTATGAATCAACGTAGTCTTCCTCTTGTGAACTTCCATTTTGGAAGATTTTCTTAAACTCAGTGGATAGGCTCAATAGTGTCTCTAAGTTATGTTTTTACCTGTTTGTTTGTATGTGAAGTTTAATTCTAATTTGCCCAATTTGGAATAATTTACCTAAAATGTCACATGCTGGATTCTATGTTGCATGACATGCTTGGTGCCAGTCACAGAGTCTGGGGACTCCATAAACGACCCAGGGATCTCAACACGATGTGCTGAATGATGGCTCTGCTCCAGGTGATGTGCTAAGCACTGCAACAGGGATACAGTCCCATCTTCAAGGAGCTTAGAATGTTCTAGAAAGGGTAGATTCAAATGCCACAAATGTGCACAAGGTAGGAAGAAATTATTTCTGACTAGAGAGAATAAGCAAGGCTTTATGGAAGAGACATGATTTGGGTAGGCTGAAAGACCACTGAATGGTGAGGAGGTAGTGAGTAAGATACAGAAGTGAGAAAGTCTCAGGGAGAGACAGAGAACCGAAAGAAATCCGTAGAGGGAGTGTAAGGGACACTGCTGTGAGTGTTTAGATAAGCTTGAATTATTGTCAGTTCATGTTGATCTGAGTGTAAACTTGGGCAGTATTTGTATATTTTCCTAGTTTAATCTGCAGTTCTCTTGCAAGAAAGGTATTTAGAAGAGTCTATTTCCAGAAACCTCTTTGGAGATGCAAGCCTGGCAGCTGGCATGATAATGAACCCATTTCAATAAAATAAATCCCATTACTATTAATATTAAGCAGCCACAGAATGATTCATGAAGCTCTTTTCAAAATTCAAAACAGTGCTTAATCAAAAGGAGGGGTAGGAGAAAGAATAAATAGAAATTATGTCAGGAGTTGATTACTGTTGGCGTTCTTTAAGAGTCAGTTCCACTGTTTCTCAGGCTGACTGCAGCGGAGGTAGAGGTATTGATTTATTTTACTAAATAAAACTGTCCATTTGGACTGATAAGAGAAGAATTTAACAAAAGGCCCTAAATGTCCAGAGAGTTAATTGATTTTTAAGCAGGTCACACAACTGCCCCAAAGTTTGTACGTTCTGTGTTCAGGACTTTTGATATGTTTCTAGCTTATGAATTTTCTTTTTGCCCCTCTCTCTCTCTCTCTTTCTGTTTCTTGATGCTCACCTCTTTCTGCTTTTTGTTTCTCAACAAATAAATACCCCTATTTTCTCTTGTTACAAGAGAAGCTTTTCAGGTAAGCTCTTGATTACTCAGGTAAGACTGAAAATAAATTTTAAATCTAAGATTGCATCATTACAGAGGGTCTCATCAGACAAAACTGATAAAACAAATTTACAATTGAGAGAAAGAAAGAAAGTTACTCTTTTAGGCAAGAAGGACACTAGAATGGAAGCTTGTGGGCGGCTGTATTACTCTATTTCCAGGGCAGGAAATGAGGGTAAGTTGTTGTTCCTGCCTGTTATTTTTCCAACACTCTTTTGACTATGTTCCCTGTAACCGTTTCTATAAAGCCAAAAGTATGCCTTTTAAAGGAGCTGCACGAAATTTAAAGAATCCTATGGGGTACTGGAGATTGCAGTGACTGTTACTATAGACATCACCCACATCAGCACAAAATGCAGGATCAAAGTCACACTGATGTCTCTTTCCTTTCTATTCTGCAGACTCAGCCAGCCTTGGATTTCAGGCTGAAACCTGTTCCCAGAAAAGGCAACCAAACCCCTTCCTCCCCTTTCAGCTCTTTTTTTTTTTCCTCCACCAGATTTGTACACGTATAAGGGGTAAATAGTGCTGTATCAGTTATCTCTTGTTGCCTAAAAATTATCTCATGATTTAGTGGCTTAAACAACCAACACTTACTATCTCACCTTCCCCACACCACTGCCAAGAACATTTCCTCTCATTCCCTTCTTGCTCTCCACCTGCTCATAGCAGGTCACTGTCCCCAACCACTCACTGCTTTCTGAGCTTTTCTGCTCCACCTGCTTTTCAGAAATCCATCTGTGTAGATTTTTTTTTTCTTTCAGTTCCTTGTCTATTTTCTCAGTTCTTCATCACAAAAGAATAAAGGAGCTGTTTTGAAAAAGGCAAAGCCCTCTGCACAGAGGAAGGAATTAAGGGGTCAAGAGATACCTAAGGAGTGGGTGAGAGGAGGAGTCTAGGGTGCTACACATTTGCTGATACAGTTGTGGTTGTGTTGCTTTTAGACCAACTCACCGCTTCAAATCAGCACTAATTAGGTGAACAACCATAATCTAGATGTTCTTCCCCTTCATCAAGGGACACCTGTTGGTCCACAAATCTTTGGAGATTCTGGGTTGTGGTATACATAATGTGGTCATTTAGGTAGCGAGGCCTGGGGGGGTGAGGCAAATCCCCTTAGGATCAAGTATTTCAGGGAAGACAATGATTAAGTCAAGCCAATACATTCCTAATAAATGCAGAAAGAGTAATTTGCATATGCATTAAAAACCCAACGGGATACTGGTTCAGTAGAGATATCTAAATGATGTGGACTTATATAAGAGTAGATTATCAGCAAAAGAATACATATATTCCAGTGGAATGGTGATCAGACTCAAAGTTTTGGACAGTATGTCTTCAGGGAAAGGCTTACCCTGATCTTTATCAATACAGGACTAAAAGAACACAACCTCTTCCAAACTTTCATACAAACTGATGGCAATAACCAAAAACAGCTATTTTAATAACCATATTAGGACAATAATAATATCTGATGACAGTTTATTGTGCACAACATAATTTTATGTGCACGAATTTATTTAATCACCCCAACAACTCAGTGAGATGGTTTGATTGATATACTCATTTTACTCATGAGAAAACTGAAGATCATGAAACTTTAGTTACTGGCCCAGGTACAGGTACAGGTGCTGAATTCAAACTTCAGCAAAATACGTTTGTCTCCAAACTCTACACTTGTACCCACTACACTACACTGTATTCAAAACAGTAAGATTGTAGGAGCATCAAATGATTACATCTCAAAGAACACTTAAGCAGAAAAAAGTATGTCTCTGAAGTAAAATTAGTTCCCACCCTTCCAAATTGGGCAGCTTCTTAATAAATAATTTTGTCTGAGCTAATTCTCTGTGATCGTTAAGAATTTGGTGAGCAGGCTGGGCGGAGAGTGGGGGTTTCTGTGTAGATGCAGCCTGGGCTCTGCCACTCCTAGATCTATGATGTGAGGTCATGTTTATCCTCTTTCTGACTCCTCTACACAATGAAGCAGATTTATCTTGGATGATGTGTGTCTTTGAAGAAATGTGTGATAAACACCAAGCAAGTAGCACTTAATAAATGAAAGCTACTGACATTATTGCTACTGAATAATTTCAGAGCTATGTATAAAGAGGAGATCATGCTGAGAAGGCTTACAAAAGTTATTAAGGTATTAAGGTAGGGTCTACACAGGAGCAAAGGATTTGGATGGAACTGTTAGGAAACTTTTTTTTTTTTTTTTTTTTACGTGGAACCTCATTCTGTCACCCAGGCTGGAGTGCAGTGACACAATCTCAGCTCACTGCAATCTCTGCTTCCTGGGTTCAAGCAATTCTCCTGCCTCAATCTCCTGAGTAGCTGGGATTAGAGGTCCATGCCACCACGCCCAGCTAATTTTTGTGTTTTCAGTAGAGGTTTCACCATGTTGGCCAAGCTGGCCTCAAACTCCTGACTTCATGATCTGCCCATCTCGACCTCCCAAAGTGCTGGGATTACAGGCATGAGCCACCATGCCTGGCCAGGAAAACATCTTAATATTTACCTGCCTGATACTGCATGTTCAGCTATCCTCCAGCAGCTGAGTGATGAACTAAGATTTTCCACATTTTACCTGGGGCATAGACAAAGCCCCTATTTTTCTTCATTTCTTCTTATGAGAATAAAAATAATTCTTCCCATGAACTACACAAAAATGATAGGAGGGTTTGCATTTTAAAGTGAGTTGACCTTCTACCTACAAATAAGCCCCAAATTTATAACTTATAGACCAGACACTTTTATGATTTTAAAGGAGTAGTTTATTCCTGAAATTCTCTTCTGTACAAAATTCTTTATGTTGCATTCTTAAATATTTAACTGTAAGAGTCCTGATTTGTGAGAGGGATTGCCATTATTTCTGTGGTGGAGAATTGAGAATAAGGATACAAGATCCATGAATGTTAAATCTATAATCCATGGAGTACTCTTGCGTGAGGGGTGTACTAAGAGATACTATTTTTTTGTTTAACTCCCTTAGGCTTTTCCCTTTCTCATTTCCATGCCTGTCTTCCCACCATTACCCAGCCTCATTGCTGCCTTGCACCCCCTTGCCAGCTGGAGAAAGAATTTCTTGTATATAGTGTTTACGTGGGTTTTTTCCTTATAGAAGTATGGCAGGAAATCAAAGTTGTCATTTCTACTTTCTAACTAATAATGCAGATACAGAAGAATTTTAATTTTCCAACTTGGCACGTCTTTTCAATCAGTAGAACTTGCAAAGTGAGGTGGAGTGGTAGAGAGAGAGATAGAAGAGCAGAAGGCAGATGGCATCTGTGCAGTAGAGGAAGTGTCTAGGGAGCCTCTCTTTTTCTGTTACTCTAAACACCATAAGGAGGAGCCAGTCTTTATGTCATTGGTCACCCTCAGGAATCTGTGGTAGGATCAAGTCAGAAAAATAAGATGAAAATTTCATGTCTCCCAGGAATGAAAATAATGGCTTGTCTTCCCTCACAAACGCTGGCACTTCTTTCTTGAGTGTAATTATATGAGAAGTATAAAGAACATTACATGACTTAGAGAAATGCCTCCATGCAAGAACATTTATTTGATGCCTCATTAGAAAGGAAACTAGTGCCTTGACAGGATCTGCTTTGCTTTTAAGATAAGTTAATAACCAGCATCAAGCCTACCATCCAGAAGAGGGCTGACCCACCCAAAGCACCCGGACTGTCACCCCATCCAGGCATCCGGGGTTGGGAGGATCATGACACAACCCTTCTCAGGCATTCTCAGCCTAGGCATCTGCTTAGGATCGCTTGCCTCACTTTGTCATGAAGGAATCTGGTACTCCACAAACGTGACTCTCCTTGACAGTTCTGCCTTTTGAAATGTCATAACTACAAACTGTGGGGAGGGAACAAAAGCTGTTTCCATCAGTTGTGTGGGTTGGGTGATGGCATCTTTGATGCTTAGAAATATGTGATTAATTTCCTCTTCAACAGAAGAAGGGACCTCCAGGCTAATTGTATTATTGTTATTTATTCTGAGCTTCCTCCCTTTACAGCTCTCACTCAACAGTGCTGTAATGCAGTTATTTTCTTATATATACAACACTGTTAATGATGATTTACACTTCCTTTTGCTGCTGCTGCCAGACCAGCAGTGAGGACCTTTCTTGCTTAAGTCTGCTGGGATACAACTTTTTAAGTTTTGCTAAGTATCCTTCCAGGTTGGCAGCAATATGGATGAGGTGGCAAGCCCAGTTTATCTGATGAGAATTTTTTATGATTGTGCCGACAACGTACTATGCAAACCATATGCAATTTTCAAAAGGTATGTTAGAGCTGGCGTCAGTTTATGTGTCTATTTGGAAGGTTCTAACTGTCATATGTTTTGCTGCAGCATAAAGGCAAGTCACCCCAGAGACGCAAAGCTGGCTCCTCAAGTGGAAGACTGGCTATGTTTCTTCCACTTGATCTGAGCTCACCATCATTGAGATGGAAGATACTGCTTCCCTCGGGGAGGAGAATGTTGTGTGTCATGTGGCGTTGGAGAAATTCATGTGGATGCTGCGTGACTATTTGCTGGAGGTTTTGTAGAGATGTTAGCACTCTGAATGGTTAGACTTTCAATATTTCTTATTTGATTTCTCCAAAATACTCAGAATGACTGAGGAGACTAAATATTTATCCTTAAGGTGATAAAGGCAGGTGGTATGAAATTACCCTCCGCAAGCATACAATGTCTTTGAAGTTGTAAAAGCCATGCGCAATTTACAACTTAAATCAAAATATATTTGTGTTTATATCTTAATATGTTCTGTTCAGATTATTTTAGTGCAAGGACTAGAAATTAGTTGAACAAGTTAAGTGAAAAAGGCCAGCTTATGTTAAGTGAATCCATCTCATAGAATCCAAGAACAGTGAAGGCAGGGGAGCTGCACTTTGTAGGGTGTTGGAGAGTTGTTGGGAGTGAGGGGGCTCTTCCCATTTCTCAGGGCTGCTTGTGTTTCCTCTCAGCTTCTGTCTTCGGATTTGCTCACTTAACATTTATATGTGGTTCAAAATAGAACCCTTCACTTTTGGGTTAATTCAGTCCTTTAGTTCCAGCCTTCAAGATCAAATATCTCCAGCCTCTTAGCTCAAAATTGGAATGGTTATGTTCATTGGACCAGGTGGCTCTCCCTAGAGCAAATTATCTAAGGCTGGAAAGGTAACGTATACAGTTGGTGTTCCAGGACTAACGGTTGGACAGGTCAAACTACAAGGGGGAGTTCTACATACAAAGCAAATAATCTATATGTAAATGTGATGTTCCAAGTTACTTTCCATCCTAAGAAGTCAAAAACAACAAAAAAGTATTTCACTTTATCCTGTACCTTAGTGGATAGCATGGAACTAGACAAGGTCTAACTTAAAGCTAAATTCTAGACTGTATGAGCTCTCCCAAGGCCAGAATAATGCAATTATATCACAAAAGGGAAAAAAAATAGTAATTTTATTTCGAAAGGTGGAATAATATTTATCAGACCAGACCTCATGTATTTTAGCTGTGTGCTCTTAGAATACAAATAAAAAATGTAAGAAAAGTAGTTTTTGAAGTCATCCTCCAGTTTAGTATGAAATGGAATGATATCTTCAAACTTGGGTGATGTTTACATCTTAAAAAAAAAACACTGTTATTGTGATGAAATATATTACATAAAATTTACCATTTTAACTGTGTTTAAGTATACAATTCAATGGCATTCAGAATCTATTGTAAATGTGATTATTTGCTGGCGTATAGAAATACAATTGATTTTTGTATTTGATCTTATACTCTACAAATTTAATGAGCTCATTTATAGTCTTTTTTTCTTAAATTCTTTTGGAATTCTCCACATTAGGATCAAGTCACCTGTGAATAGGTAGTTTTATTTTATCTTTCTCCATTTGGATGTCTTCAATTTCTTTTCTGGCCTAGTTTTAACAGAAATATGTCATTTTAAATATGTCATGTAAATATATCAGTTATTTAAATATATTATTCCCTTGCCTCTAAATATATAATTCTGCTTTTTAAATATATCTTTCCCCTTCCTTCTCGTCTCCATTATTTCTGAAGATGAATATACTGTTAAGATTGTTGAGAATGCCTTGTACATAACAAGTCATTTCTCTTTTTTGTTTTCAACATTTGTCTTTGTCTTTTGATAGCTTGATTGCACGTTTTGATGTGTATCTCTTTGAGTTTATCCTACTTGAAGTTCATTGAACTTCCCGGATGCATAGATTTATGTAATTCATCACACTGGGACAGTTTTAAACATTATTTTTCAAATACATTTTTATCCATTTCTCTTTCTCTTCTCTTTCTGGGATTCCCACAAGGCGTATATGGGTCTATCTGAACATAGTCCACAGATACCCTAGGCTTTGTTTTTCTTCATTCTCTTTCCTCTCTGCTTTTCAGACTCAATAATTTCAGTTGTCCAGTCTTCAAGTTCACCGATTTCTTCTTTTTCATGCCCAAATAAACTGTTAATTCCCTCCAGTAAATTTCTCATTTCAGTTATTATATATTTTAGCTCAATAACTTTTTAAAAAATATTTTCTCTTTATTGACATCCTCACTTTGTTCAAACATTGTTTTCCTTATTTTCTATAGCTCTTTGTCCAATGTTCCCCTCAGCTCCTTGAGCACATTGACAGGTCTTTTAACGTCATTGTTGGCCAGGTATGGTGGCTCATACTTGTAATCCCAGCACTTTGGAAGGCTGATCACTTGAGGTCAAGAGTTTGAGACCAGCCTGGACAACATGGCGAAACCCTATCTCTGCCAAAAATACGAAAACTAGCCAGGTGTGGTGGTGCATGCCTGTAGTCCCAGGAGGACGCAGGATGTTGAGGCAGGAGAACTGCTTGAACCCAAAAGATGGAGGTTGCAGTGAGCCAAGATCTCACCACTACACTCCAGCCTGGGCAACAGAGTGAGACTCCAGCTCAAAAAATGAATAAATAAAATAAAGTCATTGTCTAGTAACTGCAATGGATAGGCTTCCTCAGGGATAGTTTCTGCAAACTTATTTTATTTTTCCAATAGGCCATATTTTCTTGTTTCTTTGTATGCCTTATGATTTTTCCTTGAAAACTGAACATTTGACTATGATAATATAGAAACTCTGGAAATCAAGTTTTCCCTCTTTTCCAGGGTTTACTCATTTATGACTGTTAAAGGTTTAATTTGTTTAGTGACCTTTTCAAAATGCTTTTGGAAAGACTGTATTTCTCATTTGTGGTTACTAAAGTCTCTGTTCCTTGAGTCACCCAGCTAATATTATATATATAGGTGTATATATAAATATGTTATATATTATATATATTTTATATAAATATGTTATATATTATATATATTTTATATACACATATATGTATACACAGATATATAAAAATATGTGTGTGTGTGTTTGTGTAGTGTCCGGCTAATAATTTGACAGTGATTTTCTTGAATGCCAAGTGTTTAAAAAAAAAAACACATCTTGCCATCTTTGCAGATTAGCTATGTGTCCAGTTATCTCTTCAATGGTTAGACTTGTCTTGCACTGAACTTAAAGATCAGTCAAAGATTAAGATCTTCTGAGGTCTTTCTAGAGAATGCATCTTGCTTTGGGCACATATGTGACTTTCTACATTCCCCTGTATAATACAGGGCTGCCTTTTAATTCCTAATTTACTAAAGAAACTCTCTCCAGCTTTTCTTCTGAGGCCTTAAGCAGTCTATTACATGTTTCTTTTTCCCTTCTTTTTTGTTTTTCTTTTTTTTTTTTTTTGACAGCTTCTCACTCTGTCACCCAGTCTGGAGTGCAGTGCTGCATGGCTCACTGTAGCCTCAACCCCTGGGCTCAGGTGATCCTCCCACCTCAGCTTCCTCAGTAGCTGGGACTACAAGTGTGCACCACACCTGGCTTTTTTTTTTTTTTTTTTTTTTTTGTAGAGATGAAAGAGGTTTCACTATGTTGTCTAGGCTGGTCTTGAACTCCTGGGCTCAAGTGATCCTCTTACGTTGGCTTCTCAAAGTGCTGGAATTACAGGCGTGAGCCATGGGGCCTCGCTTTGTACATTTCAACTATATCTTACCATAGCTCTCACTATGAGTGGTTGGTGAGCCTAGCAGAGACCGCCATCTTTAACACTGCTACAGATTTGACTAGTGCATCGGGTAAGAAAAAGAAAAACTGCTGCAAAGCTTTTCTATCATTTTCATGTCTCCGTTTCCCGATTCAGCAGTCTCTCAGTTGCTATAACGTTTTGAGAGTGTTCTGACAGTGTTGATTTTGAAAGTTTCTGTTTTTTAAAAATGTTTCTGGGAGTGGGGCAGGAACTTGAAGTTGCTACTCTACCAATTTGTTGATGTCATTCCAGTATGGCTTATTTTATTTTTAATTATTTTATTTTATTGAGACGGAGTTTCACTCTTGTTGCCCAGGCTGGAGTGCAATGGCGCAATCTCAGCTCACTGCCACCTCAGCTGCCAGGGTTCAAGCGATTCTCCTGCCCCAGCCTCTTAAGTAGCTGGGATTACAGGCATGCGCCACCACACCTGGCTAATTTTTTGTATTTTCAGTAGAGACAGGGTTTCTCCACGTTGGTCAGGCTGGTCTCAAACTCCTGACCTCAGGTGATCCGCCCGCCTTGGCCTGCCAAAGTGCTGGAATTACAGGTGTGAGCCACTGTGCCCGGCTTTTCATTTTTTCTTTTTTTAAAAATATATTTACTTTACTTTTAAAGCAGGAGTTGACAGTCTATAGCCTGTGTACCACATGAGGCCTGCTGTCTGCTTTAATAAAGTTTTATGGGAATAACCATGGTCATTTATTTATGTGTTATCTATAGCTTCTCTCTTGCTGTAACAGTGAGGTCAAGTGGTTTTAACAAAGACCCTGTGGACTGCAAAGTCAAATATTCACTATCTAGACCTTTACAGAAAAAGTTTGAGGACCACTGTTTTGAAGTAAAAGTTATTCTGGTGGACGCATTATTGTTTACTTAAATTGTTTGCTATGTAATGTGACTTAAATATGTATAAACAAGTAAACTGTGTGTACTTACAGCATTCACAAATGTTTGAAACAAAAACAAATTTTAAAATGAAACAAAATACCTTAAAACTTAATGCCATTAAAATGAACTAACTTAATTTAATGTGAAGTTCCTTTTATAAGACAAAATTGGTGATGCTGGCTTAAAGTAGAGAAATTTTCAACTTCATTTAGTTCTTGTGGACTGGATTTTATTTTGACTGTGAAAATGATTCCTTTGAATTTTATTTATTACCATTTTATTTTATATTTTAAAAAATGAGCTCACTAAATATCATTGCAAAGTTCACTTTGAAAGCACAGTCATTCAAATTGTGCATTTTTCTTAGTTTGGGTCCTCAGTAGCATGCTTTGAGAATAAGCTTCTCATGAAAGTGATATATTTGAGAATTTTTCCCAGGAGGAACTAAGGAAAGAATGGTAGAAGCAAGATGGGGAAAAGAACGAATCCAAGCAAATGCTTGATTTTATTAGAAGTTCTAGACTTAGCCTGATCCTACCGGGAGCTCTGAAATGTAAGGTACACCTCAGGGTTTGTCTAGAGTTAAAGCCACAAAGCTGGACTTTCATTCTTGTGGAATCACTCTGACATTGCCTAAGGATGCCTAGGACATATACACTCCGAGGAATTTGTGGTTCCCTGCAGCTGTAGACAAAGTGGTTTCAGTAGCCAAACAACAGTTCCATTAAAACAGACACAAGTGCCATTTCTTAATGAAAAGAGTACACAGAAGCCAGAGGAAGTGGTGCACAGAAACATTGAGAGGAATCTCAGGGAACCCGAGGAGAACACTGTGTCTGCTTCACGCTCTTAAATAGAATGCTAGAAAATAAAGTATATAATAAGAAACTATTTATTATATGTTTGACACTTTATTATTGCTTTTTTGATTGTAAGTAAATATGAACAGAACAATATGTTGGCCCACACTGTGAATACAATACTGATTGCTGTGGTGAATGTTTTCATTAGTTTGGGATATCTATACTGCAATAAACTGTGGGAGGACTGAATTCTCTCACCATATTTTTCTATTCAAATGGCTGCACAATTTTCATTTGTACAGGGCAGTGGTATACCATTTGGCTCCCACTTTGAAAGGATGCTTTATTTACATATTAAGTCCTCTGTCCTTTTCTCATTATCTCTCAGCTAGTAAAGTAATATATTTTTCTGACATGTTATGGGCTTTCTGTGGTGTCAAATCAAAATGTTGATTTAATAAATAATTTATAAAATTAGGTCTTACTGTAAAAAGTGGGTTTCAATTGTGAATTATCTCCCTCATTTCTGTCACCTTTATATCAAGTAAAATAAGTTCATAAGTTCCGTGGCAAATGAGGAATGATTATGTCATTATGATGTTACAATATGATGACTCCAGGATGGACAGACGTGTTTTGCAACATGTTAAAAATTAAATGCTATCACTCTACATGATCATTTAACCCAAACACATTCATAAAAACAAATCAAACAGAAACATTGGTACTAAATTTTGATGACAATGCATTTTCTAAAGTATTATCAGAAAATAAATTTGCTTAATTAAAAACTATTATTGCAAACTTGTGGACTCCTGACAATATGTTGGCAGGTCCCACAGGCTCTGAGGACATGATATGAAATACCAATGACTTTAGACTTGCATGTGTGTGACTTCATACTGGTTTTTAAATTGCCCCATGTATACTTGATCTCCCAATTAGATTGTGATTATTGAGAGCAGAACTTTATCTTCTATTTCTTTAGAATCTCCCTAAATCACGTGGAGTATAATTTGTACATAGCACATGCTTAGTGAGTCATGTAATGTCATAGCTAGGAGGAATTCAGAAAGAAGCCTAAAGATTTCACGTGCCATTTGAAATCAAGGCTTGGAGTTGGAGACTATACAGATGTATCATTAGAAGACCTAGGCTTATCAATGATCGACCACTTATGAGCTGTATAAAAATGCACAAGTTCAACTCTCTTATCTGTAAAATAGGAATAATAAAATTAATACACAAAGAGACTTTAGTTTCAGTTCCAAAACATGAAGAACTTGGAAATGATCAGTTCCTGTCCTTTCAACCAGAATAAGCTGGAAAAACTGAAATCAACAGATAAATACACAAACAGGACAAATTGCCACCTTGCAATCTGGAATGGCAGGTGCATTCAGAAAGACACAGTCTCCAAGATTTTCTTACCTGGGGCAGAAGTCATTGGGTTACATAAATCAGTAAGAAAACACTTAGACATAAATTTTGACAAGTAGTTGAAAGTCAGGCATAGACTAGTGTGAACATGAGAAACTCCTAAGGACTACAGACATAGGGGAGCCCCACACATTTGTGACTTTCCCTGGAGAAACTCCACCAGGTTCTCATGGTGAGGGTTTGAGCAAGATCCCCCTGTGGCCCTCAAAGAAGAAGCAATGACAAACCACCATGCAACATTTCTAGAAGGTTCACCTAACAAGAGCACTGACTCCAGGGGAAGGGATTCATCACAGAGTGATTCTCAAACTTCATCTCAGCTGAGTAAAGAAATTCCACCCACTCCAGTCAGTCTTACCAAAGGGGTAAAGGGGAACACAGTCAATAAGGGAAATGGTTTTCAAAAAAATTGTTAGAAGGGTTGTATCCAAAGAACGAGGAATGAGCTATACCCCTGGAAGAGGAACAGAAACATATGTGAAGGACACAACCCTAAGACACAGCATTCTTATAGTCAGATAAGACTCCTCACACCTCACCTTCATACCCTATCCCACACCCTGCCTCTGCCCTGACAAGCCTCCAGTATAGGAAGAGCGGTTTACAGCCAGAAGAACTGCAAGACACAGATTCCCTGAGAGAGGCAGGAGAACAGGAAGCTGCAAGGCCAAAAGGGGAGACAAAAATAAGATCACTTGACGACTTTGAAGTGTCTAGTATCTGTAGTTTCAACAAACTTTAAACACAGGTCAACTTCTACCAGCTTAACCAATCCTCACATAAAAAGCCTATTTATCTCAATTCTTATGACCTAATACAAAATGTCTGTAGTTCAACAACAACAAAAAAATTACAAGGCATATCAAAGGCAAGAAAAAACAGTCTGAAGGGACAAAGAAAATATTAGAACAAGACTCAGATATGACACATGTATCAGTCATGGTTCTTCAGAAAACAGAACCAACAGGACGAGAAACTGTCACTACACACATATTGGGATGGTTAAAAAGCTCTTGTTCATTGCTAATGGGAATGGAAAATGGCACAGCCACTTTGGGAGGTAATTTGAAAGTTTCTTATGTAGCCTAACTTTATCTTACCATACAATCCTGTAATTTAACTTCCAGGTATCTACCCAACTGATATGAAAATTATGTTTTCATGATCGTAACAGGTTTATTCATAATCACCCCAAACTAGAAGCAACTAAGATGCTTGCTATGGTTTGAATATGTCTCCTCCAACATTCAAGTGTTGCCAATGCGATAGTGTATTAGTCTGTTCTCACACTGCTATAAAGAACTACCTGAGACTGGGTAATTTATGAAGAAAAGAGGTTGAATTCACTCACAGTTCTGCAGGCTGTACAGGGAGCATGGCTGGGAGGCCTCAGGAAACTTACAATTATGGCAGAAGGTGAAGGGGAAGAAAGCACATCTTCACATGTAGGAACAGGAGGAAGAGAGAGTGAAGGGGAAAGTGCTACACACTTTTAAACAACTAGCTCTTGTGAGAACTCACTCACTATCACAAGAATAGCAAGGGGGAAATCTGCCCCATGATCCATTCGCCTCCTACCAGGTCCCTCCCCCAATGTTGGGGATTACAATTCAGCATGAGATTTGAGTGGGGACACAGAGCCAAACTATATCAAATAGTATTAAGTATTAACTATATCAAATAGTATTAAGAGGAAGATCTAAGAGGGCTCCTCCCTCATGAATGAGGTGAAGGCACTTATCAAAGAGGCTCCCGGTAACATTTGGCTCTCTTGCCCGCCTGCTTTCTGCCATGTGAAGACACAGTCTTCCCTTCCATCAGAGGACACATGTTGGGAGTAGAGAGCAGTCCTCATCACACATCAGAACATGCTGATGCTTTGATCTTGGACTTTCCAGCTTCTAGAACTGTGAGAAATTGCTTTTCTTTATAAATTACCCATTCTCAGGTGTTTTGTCCTAGCAGCACAAACAGAGTAAGACAGACCCTTTCAATAGGTGAATGAGCAAAAATCCTATACTATATCTGCACGTTGGAATATTATCCAGCAATATAAAAGGAGTTACCTTTCAGGCTTGTAAAGATGTGGATGAGTCACAAATGAATTTTGTGAAATGAAAGGATCTATCTTGAAAAGTTTACATACTGTATGATTCTCTTTATGTAACTTTTTTTTTAAAGGCAGGACTGTAAAGTTGGAGAACAGAGAAGTGGTTGCCAGGGGTTTGAGGAGGCGGTGAGGTTGAATAGATGAACTACAGAGGAAATTTTTAGGGCAGTGAAACTCTTCTGTATGACACTGTAGTGGTGGATACACACAATGCATTTGTCAAGATTCATAGAACTTTGCAGCAAAAAGAGTAGACCTTAATGCATGCAAAAAATTCCAGACTGGAATGCAGACTGTGATAAAAGAATCTAATTGTATTATAAATGTATGTTATGTTCTCACTGAAAAAGGTAGAGTAAAAGGGGCTGCCCTACATAATTTTAGAATTGAAAGGAGACGGTAAGACTAACAATGAAAGGACTTAACACATGACCACTGCACTCTAGGTGATAAAGTTGTTTTCCACGGAGGTGTAGGCTCGCAATTCTGAAACCACTACTCAAGTATGCCGAAATTGACTATGTAAGTAAATGGATGAAAGAAAGTGAAAGCCAGATTTCTCACCATTGAAGAAGGAAGTTACAGATAAACAGAAAGTAGGGTCAGAATGAACCATATACTGCTGAACTATATAGTTGGAGACATTAATATGAATTCATGTTTACCTTAACATACATATAAATAAAAACACATTGCAATACTTATAGACACGTATATGTACATGATTTAGTATACACATGCCTATTTCTGTGTACTGAGGAGGTCTAGAAGCAATGCCACTGCAGTAGCAACAAGTGCACCTAGCATCCAGATATTGGTTTTCATAATCATTCTGTGATGAAAGGCACTGGACCTCCTTGGAAAAATGGCTGATTCTAACATTGAGCAGGAATATGTAAGATGAACCTGAAGCCTTTTGCAGTACCAGAAAATAAAGAAGTGCACACACACACATATGCACACACATGCACAAACACAATGACAGACATATTTCAAAAGAACACTGAAGTCAACTGAAGGAATTCTCAGTGGCCAAACCTGGAACAATTTGAGCAACAGAATAAACAAAGCAATATTGCATTTTATAATCTACATATGAGATAAATATTCATAAACCTGTATTGTTATTAATAAATGATTAAATAAATAAATGGAGGAAAATATACAAATCTCCCATACAGAATTTCAAATAATGTAATAATGACTTTCTTTAAAGGGTACAGTAATCGAGGTAACAGAGAAATAACTTTACAGTGGACAAACGTGACACACCCTGCCTTTTGATCAAGCTTTGCATCCTTAGTGATAAGTCACATTGACATAATGTGACAAAGATGTAAATTTACCTCTGTGATCTTCCTCTCAAAGACATATATCTCTAGTCTGGTCATGAGAAAAATATTATATGCTTCCAGATTGAAAGACAGTTTACAAAACACCTGACCACTCCTCCTAAAAACTGTCAAGGTCATCAGAAACAAGGAATATCTGAGAAACTGTTACAGCCAAGGTTAGCTAAGGAGACATGATGACTAAATGTAATGTGATGTGGGATCCTGGATGAGATCGTGGGATGGAAAAAGGACTTGGAGAAAACTAGGAAAATCTGAATGAATGTTACTGACTTTAGTTAATAATATTGTCTCAATATTGGTTCATTATCTGTGACAAATGCACCATAGTAATGTAAAATGTTAACTAGTGAGGACACTAGATGTGGGGTTTATAGAAACTCTTTGTATTAGCTTTGCAATTTTCTGTAAATTTGAAACAATTCTAAATTTAAAAGTTTATTTAAAAAGTAAATAATCAACTCAAGAGGTTGTCAAAAATTTTAAACATACACACACACACACACATATATGTATATACATTAAATCATACATATTTGTAAATAACAAATATTAGTTGCAATTGAGATTTTGAGACAAGGTCAATACAGAACACCCCTTTCTTAATTTCTTGAGTTCAGAATTAATTGAAAAATTGACATAGATATCAGACAAAATGAAGATCAAAATATCAGCTTTGTTGCTAATACAGCCTAGAATGGAATACATGGCTTTGTGTGTAATCATGATAGTCTTTCTAATATTTTACACTGGAGCTAAATTAAGTCACCCAGTGAGAGATGTAAGTTACAACTCCTTGTGACCTGGGAGAAATCAGCCCCAGATTGAAATTTCTCTGCAGGCAGGTACTAAGAAAACAAAGCTCGCAAAAGGTCTAGCCACACACCTACCTTATTCCTTTCTCCTGAAATCACTAATTAAAATATGTCACGCTCCTTCTGATGGAGAGGAATGAATGAATAATGCAGGAAGACCAAGAAAGCTAGCCTGGCTTATGTCCTTCCAAGTGGACACTCGGAGCCAGGGAAAAGGGCAATTCTGTCTCTAGAGTTACAACAAACTCTCAAGAAGAAGCTGGGTGAGACAAAGCAGATGAACACCGGCATCTCCTGGTTCCTCACTGATGGTTGTTCCTACATGTCACAAGGTTTGTGGACCAAACAACTGAATCCGAAGGCACAGCCTCTTTGCTCCGCATCACATGGATCAGCTGCCAAATCATTTTGAGTCCATGTGATGATTATAATTCTTGCACACTGACTTTGTAAAGAGATCTAATCAAATCCTTGGGAAGTCATTGAAAACATACTGTGCTCTAGTTCCTCTAGCTGGCCATATAAAGAGGTTGTTTATTGTTCATCATGCCTAGCTAATGGAACAATGAGCTGGGAAATAGAAACGAAAAAGCTATAGGAAGGAAAATAAGATGTGGTTCTACATACTATTATTAAAAAGTTGAGAATTACCTACTTGAAATTTTCTTCAGAGGCAAATTTTAAGGAGATTCACATCCTACTCTGAAAACCTAGAGATCATTCCATGAAATAAATTTAAATTGTTTTCTATCTAAATATATTAGGAAAATGATAAATGTATTTTAATTGTCTTTACAAAGACACTTCTTGAGCTTTGTATTTAATTCTGCTTATGGATTGTTACAATTTTAAATATCTATAATTTGGATAGAGACAAAATAATTCAAATGATAGTTCTGCAGAACAGAAGTTCAAAGGAAAATTTCTTGGAAAATTCTACATCGGTAAATAACAGGTATATGTATTATGCTGCTACATGAAAATGTATATTTACAATGATTTAGAGGAACAAAAATAGAACCCAAAACACTATGTACATAGTGATTTTTTCTTCCATATCTTGTTATTAATTTTTTTATTTACAGAAGACTTGTGAAGATAATAAGAGAGTTCTAATATATGATTTGCTTAGCTTGGGTTAATGTTGCCATCTTATGTAATTATGGCACATTCACCAAAGCTAACAAACTAGCACCAGTACAGTACTATTAATCAAAATGCAGACCTTATTTGGATACCCTGGCTTCTTCACGAACGTCCTTAGCACAGCACTTTTTTTTTTTTTTTTTTTTTTTTGAGACGGAGTCTCGCTCTGTCGCCCAGGCTGGAGTGCAGTGGCCGGATCTCAGCTCACTGCAAGCTCCGCCTCCCGGGTTTACGCCATTCTCCTGACTCAGCCTCCGGAGTAGCTGGGACTACAGGCGCCCGCCACCTCGCCCGGCTAGTTTTTGTATTTTTTTAGTAGAGACGGGGTTTCACCGTATTAGCCAGGATGGTCTCGATCTCCTGACCTCGTGATCCGCCCGTCTCGGCCTCCCAAAGTGCTGAGCACAGCACTTTTAACATGTACTATGAGGAGGCCCTCTTCCTCTCTCCTCCCGTTTCCCTTACTGTTGCCCACTTACCTGTGCTTCCTCTCCTGCTTCACTTACCTGTGCTTCCTCTCCTGCTTCCCATCCATCCTCTGTCACACCCTCTCCAGGACAGTCTTGCTATTGCCAGTGTTGCTCCTGGAGATTTCACTGCAGAGCTAGAGAATGGCAGGGCAGGACCAGAACAGATTGTCCAGAGGAAACAGAGAAGAGAACACAGCCCTGAGACCAAGGCCATCTACACAGAAAGGAGCCTGGAAAAAGGAAAGGGAGGAGCTGTAATTTTGGCCAATAATATACCCTAGATTCATACAAAATATAAGAGAATTGGGTGAAAAGAGGCTAAGGGAGGTACTAATGGAAGAGTAAAATAAATCAGACTTGTTTAACAATTTTTTTCAAGAGATGATAGTTAAAGTTTTAAATTCTACTTCCTTTTTAACATTTTAATGCTCAGACTGGGATTTTTTGGAACCAATTTCTATTAAGACTGGACCATGTAGGCCTATCACTTATATAGATGACAAAATTATTTATGTATCCATGCTAATACTATATAAATTTAGATTAGTATAGACCGCAATGTCTAGTAGGTCTTTATTAACTTAAACGTTTTCTTTAGTAAAGTCTCTTTGAACGCTACAAAAATAGAAATGCCAAAGAAAAATTCAGAACGACTGGATTAGATAAATCAGCTCCTGTACTACAAAAGTAAGGCGAGGTGCTCATGTTTTGGAGGTACGTGTTTACTTAACTTACTTATTCACTTAAAGTAGCCATGACTGACAACTTTAGAGACATCATATTCTCATTTAGTTTTTTTTTAAGGGAACTACAGGTTAAATGCTAGCTTTTCAGTGTGGGCTGAATCTAATCTTTCATCCCCATTTGCTAAATGCTCACTCCATCTTTCATTAGACACAACTTCTTACTGCCTGAGACAATGGCCTTTTTTGCCATGTTTCAGAAGTTTTGCTTTAAGGGAGTTGCATCTTGACAACATTAGTTCCTTACCTCCTTGTGTCCTATTAATCTATTTCTTACAGCCCCATTCAAAATTAAACCTTTCATCTTAGTTAAAACACTTTTGATTATCATGGCACCATGAATAGCTGAAAACAGTTTTTATAAGTACACACTGCGAGTGATATTAAGATGTCTGAAAGTACACAGGTTGGATTTACATTCTTCAAATTCTCACACTGCCAAATGAAATCTGAGAGTCCAGGGAGCCTTCCCAATCAATGTAGGTGGCTGGTGATAATCAGCACAGCTGCTAACAATCAGTGTGGTCATCTCTTCTTAGCAGTCACTGTCATTACCAATTTCAGATTTGATATTTGTGTGATGGTGCCCTGCCTCTAGTGAAATTGCCAAGGGCAAAGTCTAACCCAAGCCATTTGACATGTCATCCAAGAAGGCTCAAGAGAACCCGAGAGAGATCCTTTCTTTGTTTCTTGCTGTTCTCACTGTCTTCAACGTAGTAGTCAATAATGCAGTGTAAGTATCAGACATTCTCCCACAGAACCTAAGCTAGGTGGATCTCACTCTAATCTCACAGGTATCTGATTGTACTTCTCTGTGAAATTCAATAACGTGTGAACTGGTGGACCGTTGAGTCAAGTTCTTGGTGGATGATATCTTCTTTTACAACATATATTGGCCTTCTCACCCAGATTTCATAATTACTCTGAGCATCTTTTTTATTATTTGTGGAATGGAGGTAATTGTTATCTCAAGGAGCTATTGTGGGTATTAAATTAGAGAGTACCTGTAAAGCACCTAGCACAGCGCATGGGAAATGGCTGTATTTCCCGAAGATATGTCAGCTTTCATGTGCCATGGAGATCCACATCTGGGTGTGAGCTCCTTGCCAAAAAGTTATGTTCCTTGAGTAGTATGTTCTTATTCTGATTACCTCTGCATCACTCACAATAGCTGCCATGGCACAGGTAGGTGCCCACAAAAGCTGCTCAATCAATGTTTTCTGTATCCTTGGTGTCTAGTCCAGTACCAGGCACAAAGTTGACCCTTAATACTCTTCCTACCAACCCTCATCCATGGGACCCATGCTCAATCTGGAGCTAAAACTTCCCTGGCTACTGCAGATATTGGATCTCCTGGTCTTCCCAGCCCCATCCTGACCTGGGGAAGAAGTGCAAGGTGGAAGAAAGAGAGAAGGCAAACAGGGGCTCCAGTAGGCAGTCCAGACCACCACCTCTGGCATCCTAACAGTGATGACTGAAGAGTCAACATATGTAAATCACTCTCAAGGGGTCAAGCTCACAATAAATTCAAATTGCCTGAAAATTTATACAGTGACAGCAGCTGTTATTTGACTTCAAAATGCCTCAAGGTGCAGGTAAGTGTCCCAAAGCTACTTTACCATTCTATTAATCAAATTATCCAAACCTACTTTGCCACTTTCCACTCTCTTGATAATTGTGGCATTCAGAATTTACTGGATTACATTTTTAGCCTTTCAAAGTTGAGGATCCTTTTAATAACCACATAAAAGCTGTATATCTCTAACCAGAAATTTGTATGCACACATCCACACAAAATTGACATGTAATTTCTATTAATTAACAGACCCTCCAAAGCCAACTTTTAGATTCCCATTTCCATGGACCATGAGTTAAGAAACCTAGTGAAGAATACCTCATACCTTCAGCCAGCAATAAAAATAGGCTGATACAATACAAGATGCTGGAGATATAGACTCACATGGATCTTTCAATCTACCTATCTTTGTAATGTGCAACATTACAGCCTATACAAATGATGTTATGGGAATGTGTGAATAGAGGCATTTCCGTAAAAATTTCCATGAAAATTAAATTTCTGTAAGAGAAAGGATCTTTTGGTGAACAGATCCTCATCAGATTCCCACGTGTACTGCGACATCTATCTCTCCAGCAAAATGCCAAAGACCTCACAGTAGGAGAAGTGTCCCACTACCTCATGGAGAGATTGGTGGGTACTGATGGCCTTAAGAAGTAGACCAAGACCATGAGGGAACGCCTGACCTTCTCAAAAGGAAAAGTGTCTTTTTAGAATGCCCTTAGTTAGCTATTCCCAGTAGCAGTATGTCAGTGACCAAAGTGAGCAAAATGCCCATTTTCTTAAAGCATTAAAGATTCTGTAATAAGATATTACCTTTATCAATCCATCAATTATATTTCACAGTAGCTTAAGCTATTCTATCAGTGTGTATATATATTTATTTGTGTGTATATATATGTATATATATTTATATATACGTATTTATGTATGGATATGACTATGGGTACATGTATTTGTGTGTGTGGGTCTATATATGCCAACATACACATACACACATACCATATACATATATGTATATATGTATATATATTTTAAGTAAACTGTATTGAAGTGTAATATATATAAAATCACAAAATACTAATTTTTAAAAATGTAAACACCAATTTAAACCCACTCAAATAAAAAAATAGACTATTGTAAGTACCCCAGAAGTCACTATTATTTCCCACCCATTTACTAACTAGCCACCTTCTTTCAGGCAAAGGCCAGGGTGGTTTGTTTTTATAAATGGAGAAATACATCATGCAGTCTTTTCCATTAGGCTGCTTTTGTCTGACGTTATATTTATGTAATTTATTTGTGTTGAGTGTAGTGGTAGTTCTTTTTCACTTTGATATAGTAATTCATTATGTAAATATATCACTATATATTTATTCTCCTATTGATGGACATTTGCATCACTTCCTGTTTATCACTTTATGAATGATTCAGCTGTGAATATTTTTGTATCTGTCTTTTGGTGAATATATATGCAATATTTTTGAATATATTGCCAGGGATGGACTTGCTGGTTCATAAAGTACATATATTTTATTCTTATTTCTTAATTATAAATGTTTTTGAGACAGCGAATGTTTTTGCTCTGTCACCTAGGCTGGAGTAGCGTAGCACAATCATGGGTCACTGCAGCCTCTATCTCCCTGGCACAAACAATCCTCCTACCTCAGCCTCCTGAGTAGCTGAGACCATAGGTGTGCACTACCATGCCTGGCTAATGTTTAATTTTTTTTTGTAGAGACAGCATCTCCCTTGTTGCTCAGACTGGTCTAAACTTCTGGGCTCAAGCAATCTTCTGTCCTCAGTTTCACAAAGTGTTTGGACTACAGGCATGAGTCGCTGGACCCAGCCACATGTATATTTTAATAGGTATTGCCAAAAAGTATCCAAAGCAGTTTTACTAATTTATTCTTCTACCATCACTGTATTCTAGCCATCATTGTCTGATATTATTGGTATTTTTGTTTTTGTTGTTGCTTTTATCTTTTTCAGTATTAGTTAATTGCATGGATGTGAAGTGGTATCTCATTGTGTTTTTTATTAGCATTTCAATGATTGCTCATGAGGTTAAGCACATTTTAATTTTTATTGGCACTTTGATATCTCCCTTAAAGTAGTGTCTAAGTACTTCACCCACTTAAAAATCAAGTTGATTATCTTTTAATTATTGATTTGCACTGTTTATTTTTTTTTAATTATACTTTAAGTTCTGGGATACATGTGCAGAACGTGCAGGTTTGTTACATACGTATACACGTGCCATGGTGGATTGATGCACCCGTCAACCCATCATCTACATTAGGTATTTCTCCTAATACTATCCCTCCCCTAGCCTCCCACCGCTGACAGACCCTAGTATGTGATGTTCCCCTCCCTGTGTTCACGTGTTCTCATTGTTCAACTCCCACTTATGAGTAAGAACATATGCTGTTTGGTTTTCTGTTCTTGTGTTAGTTTGCTGAGAATGATGGTTTCAGTTTCATCCATGTCCTTGCAAAGGACACGAACTCATCCTTTTTATGGCTGCACAGTATTCCATGGTGTATACATGCCATGTTGTTTTTTATCCAGTCTGTCATTGATGGGCGTTTGCATTGGTTCCAACTCCTTGCTATCAGGAACAGTGCTGCAATAAGCACACGTGTGCATGTGTCTTTATAGTAGAATGAGTTATAATCCTTTGGGTATACACATAGTAATGGGATTGCTGGGTCAAATGGTATTTCTAGTTCTAGATCACTGAGGAATCACCACACTGTCTTCCACAATGGTTGAACTAATTTACACGCCCACCAACAGTGTAAAAGTGTTCCTACTTCTCCACATCCTCTCCAGCATCGGTTATTTCCTGAATTTTTAATATTTCTTTATATATTATTGTATAAGCTTTTTATCTTGTATATGTATAGCAAATACTGTCTCCCATTCTCTGAGTTAATTTTCATGTTTTAATGGTATTTTTTGACAAAAAAGTCATAATTTTATAAAAGTCCGATCTGTCTAACTTTTCTATGTGTTAATTCTTATTTTAAATTTTATTTAAGACATCTTTGACTACACTAAGGTCATGAAGATATCATATAGATATTATTCTATATTCTAGAAATTTTATTGTTTTTATCTTTTTTTAGGTATACAGTTCACCTAGTGTGAGGTAGACATAAACATTTATTTTCTCCATATTCATATCCAATTGATTCACTATTATTTATTTAAAAGATCATCCTTTCCTAACTGTTCTGCATTAGAACCTTTGCTATAAACCAAGTAATTACTTGCGTGTTTATCTTCTTCTGAACTTTTTGTTTAATCTGTCAATTTATCTGTCCTTGCACTAATTTCATACTTTCTTGATTGCTGTAGCTTTAATAAGTCTACCTTTAATCTAAGTCCTCCATTTAAATGGAGAATTATCTTGTCATTTTTCTAACACCAATTCTTGATAACGGAAATTGACATCACTTGAAGAAATGATATATTTGGCACACCGGGTCTTCCATATTCATGAACATCGTATATAATTTGTTTATATAGGATCTTTAATTTATGTAAAATGTATTATTTAGTTTTCTGTAAAGTAGTAATTTATTTTATTTAGTTCCAGACATTTGATGTTTCTTTAAGTGGTATCATTTTTAAGTTGTATTTTGTAATTGCCTTTTGTTTATATACAGAAATACGTTAGATTTTTGACGTTTCACCTTATGTATAGGGAATTTGCTATATTTACTTATTGATGCTAATAGTTTATCTATAGAACCTTATTTATTATTAATTTTGTGTTATTGCATGAGATGGAACTACTAATGCCATGTTGATTCTGTTAGTATGCTTGGCATTGCCCTTTCACTACCCAGCTTTTCTCTTCTATTACCTTTTTTCACCAGTGAAAATATGATTGCTTCAGTTCTCAACTTTCTTCATATTTCAGGCTTCCACTTTATTTAAGAGTATTAATAGTTTGATACATAAAATTGATTTTTTGGGGGGCTTTGTTTGCATTTTCTAACTTATTTATTGTCTATTATTTGTCTTGCTGTAACGTAGTATTTACAGTTCAGCATGCAACCTGTATGTGTAACTGTACAAACAGCAACTATATATATATATTTAACAATATTATTGGTTTTGTGATCAAAAAGTAATTTTGTGAGAAGTTTTACCTAACATTATAGTTAGTTATTTCTGTAAAATAGTTTACTGTGTTTTCATTGTGCTAAGAAATTGGTTAGGCATTTTGGCTTAATATGCAACTCATTGCATTTTTTTTTTACGTTTAAGATAAGGAAGAAATATTTCTAGTTTGCATTTTTGTAAAGAAGATCTGATTTTAAGAAATGAGTTAATGACTAAATGGGAGATGCCTGTGTTGTTAAATGGTCCCATTACTGTGCTGGAATGAACATCATAGATAACATAATGAATCTATACCCTTGATTTCAAAATCAATAAAATCCCCTCATTGTATTTTACTGGAGAAATAGAATGACAATAACTTATGGCATGATATATATTTCAATAAGTAAGTGCTTAGACACAATTATGGTAGAAGACATAGTTAGGTAGTGAGTCTTACTATGTAATGAAGTGATTAAGAAAGTAGCAAATACAGACTACCCAAATACTGATCCTGTCCGGGAGATATGATTTTCTACAATAGTGAAGACCTTTTGGAAAGTTCTGAATAAAGCAAAATACAAATTTTCTTTAACTTATACAGCATTGCACTCCTGGAAATTTCAACGTATAATAAAACATGCAACATTTTATGATTTGTATATAAAACAGAGTTAGGTTCTAGCTCATATAATTTTAAATAGATTTTTTTCACTCATATAAATTTTTCTTGGATTGTTTGAAAGTTGAGCAGAATGCAAAATAATGCTTCGCTGTATGAGACTATTCTGTATTTTGCATGAAGTATAGCCACCTCAATCACAATCACCACCTTCTTGTAGGGTCGCTCAATCGTTCCAACTTCCAAAAATCACCCTCATAAATTTTAAAAACATCTCATGAAGAATCACAGATGGAATAGATTGTTAAATAAATAATTGTTGATTTGCATATAGTATTAGCATTTAGCCTACGGAGTAGACATCAAATGGGTGAGTGTTAGCAGGGATAAATGATAAAAAGCTAGATGTGGTCATACTTTTTAGGAGTTTGAAGATGCATGAGAATCCCACCTTTAATTTCCAGGGTTTTTAATTTCCCACCTTTAATTTCCAAAATTAAAATCTCACCTTTAATTTCCAAGGATGCTGAAGAAGGCATTGAAATTTACAGTCCAGTTTAGGGCTCTGTTGGCAGTTGTCCCTTCAGAAGCTGGATAACTGCAGAACTAAAAGTGAGTCATTTCACTAGTTTCAAATGAATTTTCTAAATGGTCAACACAGAATTGGTGAGTGTTACAGGTTGAATTGTGTCTACCTCCAAATTTTTATGTTGAACATCAAACCTCCAACGTGACTATATTTTGAGATAGGGTCTTTAGGGAGTTAAGTAAGGTTTAATGAGGTCATCAGGGTGAGGTTTCAATAGACTGGTGTCCTTCTAAGAAGAGAGAGACAAGAGGGCTCTCTTTCTCTCTCTCTCTCTCCACCTTCCCCCACCCCCTCCCCGCGCAGAGCAAAGGGCAGTTGAGAACACAGCAAGAAGGTGGAGGTCTACAAGCTAGAGAGAAAGGCTTCACCAGAAACCAACCTTTACCCTCATCTTGGACTTTCAACCTCCAGACCCATGAGAAGATACATTTCTGTTGTTTCAGGCACCTGGTCTGTGATATTTTGCTATGGGAGCTTTAGTAGACTAATACGGTGAGATTTCTTTATTGCTTTTCCTATTAGAATAAGATTGCACAGATGGAAGTTTATGTCTTACAATAGTTTTTATATCAGCCTTTATCTGTAATCAGCATTCTACCTGTGTTACCCAGGAGAGGAGTGGACCTGGGATCTCTCTGGCCACAGGGAATAATTATAACTATCCCTCTAGCTTCCCCCCTCTATGGGACCTGCCTTGCTGATCAGGTGTTCCCCAGGAGGAGAGGGTTGTCTGCCTGGAGTGTATTTGCATTTCGTGTTCTGTACAGTTTTCACATCTCCTCTTGCAAGCATTAGCCATCATTTGAATTTTAATGATGAATTATCTAAATATGATTTCTGCCCTGTGTTTTTGCAGCTTCTTGAATTTTAATCTGCTGCTACTGTCGGTTCCAGTCACTCCATTTTAAACAGACTGCTCCATCTGTGGCTCCACGTTTTTGGCATCACCAGTGGGAAGTTCTTGGTGGCACGTAGTAGTCACAGACAGTAAGAATCTACCAGTCCCACATATCAGAATTCAAAAAGATGCTACATCTTTGAAGCCTCATTCACCCAGTATTGGGTAGCAATGGCACAGTGGTTCCTGGGCTCACATGGTGGAGGGAAATGAGCAGAAAAATTAGGTTTGCAAGTTGCTAGGTCATCAGGAAAAAACAGGCATAGAAGTGGAGAGCTTACTACTACAAAGGGAAGGTAACAGGCACAGTCATCTTAAGGACATGTTAGAAAAGCCCCAGATTTTGTTTAAGCCTTCTAAAAATTTGAAGACTGAGTGGAAGAGACTCAGGAGAGTCACCTCAATTTTTTTTTCAATAGAAGAATATGTAATAGAAAAATGCTGTTCAAATACTGTCATTATCAAGAACTTGTGAGTTGGGATCAGTTTGGAAGGATTAATTTTTCATATTAAGCCACAATGCCAAGGCAACTAAAGGAGGTGCTGAATTGTAGCCAGGTGGGCAACAATTACTGTTCTTTTGCATAGCACAGATTACGGCATATACTACTCACCCCATAAATGTTTGTTTTTACTTGCAACTTACTATTTCTGTTGGTTCTATGTTATTTAGCAAACGATTTACTCTCTTAATTTATTCAATTAGCATTGACCAAATCCTCCACCCTCCAAGTTAGGGAAAAAATGAAAACAGATACATGGATCTAGGGATGCTAACCTGTAAGGGAATATAAACCATAAACATAAGTAATTTTTGCTTTGATAATATGCAGCACCACACCATTTTTTTCTTATAGTGCTGAGATTAGGCAGGCACAATCATAGCTACTCAATAGTTATGTGTTGACTAACAAATTGGTCTCTGTAGTAAGAGTATGATTTAGGAAGCTGGGGCTCACAGATATGATCAAATGCATCTAGTGAAACTATTAATCACAATTTTCATTTTACAGATTAAAAAAAAAAAAACACTGACTGAGAGAGGTAAGTGGTTTGTCAAAAGTCACGTAACCACTCTGTGGCAGACCCACCAACTGAACTCAGATCGAATTCCAAATCCCAAACTCTTTGCTTTATTTTGTCCTGCATAAGAGAACTTCAGACAAAGTAATTTGCAAAAAGAGAAACTGGAAATTAACTGTGTACTGCACAGAAGAGGAAAGGAGTGTGTGAATCATGACCTTGCTCCGTGGTAGAAAATTATGTAGCCATAAAATACTATATTACTAAAAGTGATCTTCTGAGACAGTTTTATGTGGCCATGTTATGTTTGTGTGGGTGTTAGGGCTTGAGTAGGGGTTGGCAGCACAGAAAAGTATATACTTAGCACAAATTCATCTATATTCAAATATAAATCAAATGAGTATAAAAGAGAAAACCTACCATAATATATTTTATATAGGAGTTTTCTTTTTTGTCCCCTTTTCTATTTATTTCCTTCTGCTTATGTTCTCTTTCTACTTCTTTTGCTCTCTCTCTCCATCCTTTTTTCCTTTACCTTCCTCCACCTTCCTTTGTTTTTCTTTATTGTTTCCAAATTTTGGATAATAAGCAAGTATTATATTGATGAAGAGGAAAATGGAAATTCTGAGGAGGGAAATTACTTCTGCCTGAAATGCTCAGACAGAGGAAAGGCTCCGTGTGCGGAATGGCATCCGAGATGCAGGGTGAGGAGATGGTGCACCCCAGGAGGTGTGCAGGGACAGCGTTCCAGGAGCAGGACAGTAGGTGCAGAGACGATGTGCGGGCTCTGTGCAGAGCCCTCAGAGCGGTTCAGCCCCTGGAAGCAGAAGATGCCAAGAGTGGAATGATGCAAACTAAGGTTGGTGAGGTAGACTGTGGCCACTCTAGGCATTTGTGGGGTGGGAGGGAGTTTTCTTCACTTCTCTGTGCTGTGATTTGGTTTTATGTAATTGGAAAGGAGCCTTGCATTTTTAGCGCAGTCCTTAGGAACAAACTTGCAAAGTCTGTTCTGTCTGAAGGCGCAGAAGGCAGAAACCTCTTAGTTTTCTCGAAACAAAATAGTGAGAAATAGTCATGTTCGTAAGTAGATGTTAAATCTAGGGCACGTACTTGCCAAAAACATAGGGCACTTGGCAAGCTCTCCCAGAGCCATTAAACATGAATGCTTATTACTGAATATTTATGGTCTGCACCAATCTTGAAATGGTCTAATTTGAGTGTCCTCCAACAGTTTACGGCAGGTATTTCTATAGCAATCATGAACGCACTAGCGAGTTTCAGCAGCAAGGAAGTCAGCACTGTTTTTGCCTTGCATTTTCATGCTCCCCCAGTAGCACAGGTGTATATTACAGATAAACATAGCATAGCACAGATAGTATAAAAACATTATTTTTTCAACTTCAAATAGTTTCACCTGGAAATAGCTTTCTCTTCTAAAGAATATCCTACTTCTATTTTTATTAGGTAAGAAGAGAAAACAATTAATTCTAAATATTGATGGGGTGGATTTCCATCATTGATGCTACCTAAGCCTTCTTTTGTCCCTGATAACTCCCATGATGTTGTTTCTCTTCGCTGGTATCTTAACTCAGGGCCAATAACATCAGGGTGCATTTTGGACTTATTTTAACCTCTTCCTTTGTTTCCTTTTAAAAATTTCTTTAAATATTTATTTATTTATTTATTTTTTGAGACAGAGTCTCACTCTGTCTCCCAGGCTCGAGTGCATTGGTGTGATCTCAGCTCACTGCAACCTCCACCACCCGGGTTCAAGTGATTCTCCTGCCTTAGCCTCCTGAGTACCTGGGATTACACGTGTGTGCCCACACACCCATCTAATTTAAAAAATATATATATTTGGTAGAGACAGGTTTCACCATGTTTGCTAGGCTCGTCTCAAACTCCTGACCTCAAGTGATCCACCTTCCTTGGCCTCCCAAAGTGTTGGGATTACAGGCGTGAGCCACCATGTCCAGCCTCTTCCTTTACTTCTTACTACAAAAGGAGATGAACCCTCCCCTCATATTCTGTGGCTCAGGGAAGCCCATTGCTGTCTCAGTGTGCCAACCTCTGATTGTCAATGGGTCCTTCCCAGGTTTAGTTTTTGCCCTGCAACTGGAGTCTACCCAGTAGGAAAGTGTTATGGGTTTTGAGGTGATCGACTTAAATTCTCGCACTTCACTAATGTGATGGGAAGTGACTTCCATGTTTGTGCCTTAGCCTCTCGAGTAAGAACAGGACTAATAATACCTTACTCTTAAGAACGGCAGAGCTATTGTTTCGGGTAACAGCTGTAACCTTGCCGAACATAGTTTCCGGGCCCCAGGCAGATGGTGCAGTCTCACTCAACTTCTTAGTGTCCATAGCAGTTACATTCTGTCTTGCTCTGAATTAGCCTTTCAAGTCCTGTCATGGACGTTGAGGTGAAATTTCACCATTTTTCAACTTTCCCTTCTGCTAACATGGGTTAAATACTAGCCTAAAAATGGTTATTTCAAATGATTTATCATTTTTATTTAACACAGACATTTTTCCAAGAGTAGTCAACAACTCATGTCGTGTTGAAAAGGATCCCCTAAGGTGTAGAGTGGATAAAACTGGGACTGACAGGAAATCCATGACATAGAGAGGTGTCTGCTCTACTCCCTAAGGCCAGGTCCCTTGGGGAGATTAAAGCTGTGAGGTGCCAGGACTGCATATTCAGGCCAAGGACACCACCACGCCATTTCCCTTTCAGCCTGTTCTTCAGAATTCACTATCTTTGATGCCAGGAAAGTCTTCCATTTACTTGAGTCTAGCTCCAAAACTAATTAAACCTGAAAATTAGATGTGAAGGAAAAATATTTCAAAGACTTTGCCAAAATTTAAGTAAAAATTGCTCGCATCTTGGTGCAGATTCAGGAATGATTAACGTGTTACCACTTATAGCTCTTATATCTTCTTATCATCTTATTATCTTGAAAATGAACAGCAGGGTATTATATAATCTGCAGAATCTATTGCATCAGGTAATAGAAATATGATATTTGTTGGCAATACCATTTAATATTCATTTCTAGAACATTCCTCATATAGACGTAGAAGTGAGTAAAATGTACTTCTGAACGAGTTTCAAGATTTGGGGTTAATATGAAATGGGAGATGATGGAATGAGTTTTCTTTTCTTTCTCAGAGACTGAAATGAGACAAGGGCTACTGTCATGTAAGTTCAGTGGTGGAGTTTCTGGCACCTCGTTCTTCCATAGCCCCATCGTGGTTGGTCAGGTGTGGTGCTGAAGTGGAAGGGAGGATACGAGATGTGTTTTAGAAGCATAAATACAGGATGCTAACGGGGAGGAATAAAGGATCCTTTCAGCAAATTGCAAAACAGCAAAATGTAGGTAAAGTGTGGCTGCACGTAACCTCCACCCCAAGCCCATTTTCTTACTTTTTGCTTCATTTCACAGTCTTCCCTTTCCCTCTGCACACACACACACACACACACACACATCCAGCAGCCTGTAAGGCATAGAACTATCATGACTGATAAGGGTTTGTCAGGTAACGTGGGGGTTCCTCAGTCTGGATTAGCAGAGAAGGGCTAACTAAGAGATTTAACCTCCACCAAACTGCTTTTCTACTGAGGGCTGAGAGTGAGGAATATGTTGCAAAGGGACGTAGAAGTCTTGGATCCCACTGGATTGATTTTAACATCAAACCAGGTGTTGGCTGAGGACTGGAGCAGAGTAGCAAAGCCTCTTGACATTTAATAGTCACGCTTCTCAGTGGGCCATTCAATTTAAAGCAGGACTTCAGCCAAGCCTTGGATCATCAGAGAACAAGGCTGAGCTCCAAGGACTTGTCAAGGAAACTGTGCCTTCATTGTTCCAATATATTTTATCTGCACCCCTATTTTTTAAAAAGCACCTTGTTCCTCAATATACATATATTTATTTTATATAAGTTATATAAATGTTCTATTATACTTCTTAAAACAAAACATCATACATGTACCTCATAAAACAAACACAAAAACTGAACAATTACTTTAAAAGGATACAATTTTAAATATAACTGCAAATAGAGGTTGTACTTGCTTGCTATGCTTCAGTGGATCCCTTTGTGCAATCTCTCTCAGACAAATGGGCCAGGGATTATGGGAAGGATTGGATGCTCTGGGAGCATTTCTTGGAAACTAAAGGCTAAGCAGAGTATGAAAACTAGAATAAGGCTGGGCGCAGTGGCTCACACCTATAATCCCAGTACTTTGGGAGGCCCAGGCAGGTGGATCACCTGAGCCCAGGAGTTTGAGACCAGCCTGGCCAACACGGTGAAACCCCGTCGCTACTAAAAATACAAAAAGTTGCTGGGTGTGGTGGCACGTGCCTGTAATCCCAGCTACTTGGGAGGCTCAGCCAGGAAAATCACTTGAACCCAGTGAGGCGTAGTTTGCAGTGAGCTGAGATCTTGCCATTGCGCTCCAGCCTGGGAAACAAGCGAAACTCTGTCTCAAAAACAAACAAAATCCAAACAAACTGGGATAGCACCATGGGGATGACAGGACGCCCCCGTTGTAGGGGAAGGGCAAGGGAGCCCTAGGATGACCCCCAGAAGAATGAATATTACATACATGACAGCAAAACTGATGCTCTGCACTCTAAACTGCCAGAACTTGGAATCTGAATATACTCTTTGTTGCTGCAAAGATTGCTCTGGAAGCTGCATAGAGCTAAGTATGCAGTCAGAAGACAACAGTGATGCAGGGTGAATAGTATGTATATTTATAATATAAACTGGTAGAATATAGGCACCTTTTCCTGGCAGATTCAGTGATTTCTTAGAGGTCTTTCAGGAGAATGAAGCATCTCTATCCCCCTTTTCCTACCACTTTAGGCTAAAAGAGGTGAATGCAAACTTGGAAAGTCATGAAAGGGAGGATCAACTTCTGACTTTAGGAGTTCTCTGGGATTCCAGGAAATGACGTACATATGAAACGGACTGAAACCCGGCAGAAGCCTTGATCCAAAGGGGTACTGGGTATGGTTTTTTCTCAGCAAGGGAAGCAGCATGGATTTCTTAGAAAACATACGCTTTAGCCCGTGAGCCAAAAGACGGTAGCTCTGTTAAGGAGGTAAGTGGTGCAGTACCAGTTTAAGAGGTGATGTCACCTTTGAGAACTAGTCTGTGGTCTCATTTATTGTTTTAAAAATTTCTGTTATTTTTAAAATTGTGGTTAAATTCACATAACAAAATTATGATCTCAACCATTTTTGAGTGTACAGTTCAAAGTGTTAAGAACATTCTCATTGTTTTGCAGTCTTTAGAACTGTTTGTTTATAAAATTGAAACTCTATACCCATTAAGCCACAGCTTCCCATCTCCCTTCTCCCTCTTCCCTGCAGTCCCTGGCAACCACCTTGCTGCTTTCTGTCTCTGAATTCAACTACCCCGGGTACCTCGTATAAGTGGGATCATACAGCACTTGTCTTTTTGGGACTGGTATAGTGTCCTCGAGTCTTATCCGTGTTGTAGCATGTGTCAGACTTTCCTTCCTAAGACTGAGTAATATTCCATTTTATACATACATACCACATTCTGTTTATCCTTTCATCTGCTGATGGACATTTGTATTGCTTCCCACCTCTTGACTATTATTACTAGTGTTGCTATGGACAAGGACGTGCAAACATCTCTTCGAGATCCTGTTTTCAATCCCTTTGTGTACAGACACACACACACACACACACACACACACACAGACACACACGTGGGATTGCTGGATCATATGGTAATTCTATCTCTAATTTTTTGAGGAACCTCCATAGGTTTTCAAGAGTGGCTACACCATTTTACATTCCCATCAACAGTGCACAGGAGGTGCAGTTTCTCCACATTCCCACCAACACTTGCTGTTTTCTGAATTCCTTTTTGATAGTGGCCGTCCTAATGGTGTGAGATGATATCTCATTGTGGCTTTGATTTACGTTTGTCTAATGATTATTGTTGTTGAGAATCTTCTCGTAGACTTTGCTCACTTTTTAGTAGTTATATGTATCTTTTATTGTTGAGTTGTAGGAATTCTCTATATATTTTTCACACCAACATCTTATCGGATATATGATTTGCCAACATTTCCTCCTGTTCTGTAGGTTGCCTTTTACTCTGATAGTGTCCGTTGACACACAGACCTTTCTGGGTACAAGGTGATATGTGCTCTCCTTTTCATCCCTTCCCTACAGAACTGCTTCCTAAGCATGCTGCGTCTGCAGTTTTTTTGTTTTGTGTTTTATTCTTGTTTTTGAGATAGTGTCTCACTCTGTCACTCAGACTGAAGTGCAGTTAGTGGTGCGTTCTTGGCTCACTGCAGCCTCCACCTCCCGGGTTCAAGTGATTCTCATGTCTCAGCCTCCCGAGTAGCTGGGACTACAGGCACACATCACCACGCCCAGCTAATCCAGCTAATTTTATTTTGGTATTTTTAATAGAAATGAGGTTTCGCCATGTTGGCCAAGCTGGTCTGAAACTCCTGGTCCCAACTGAGTCACCTGCCTCGGCCTCCCAAAGTGCAGGGATTACAAGTGTGAACCACTGCGCCCGGCCTGCCTGTGCAGTTTTACGTAACTCCTTTGCTTGGCTTAACGCTCTGCTGTGACCACCTTGAAATTCTTAATAAGGTTTGAATAAGGGGCCTTGCGTATTTATTTTGTACTGGCCCGAAAGATGATGTCGGGAGCACTGCTTCCCGTTGCACTGCCGCCCTGCTCTGCCCTCCCACTGTCCTTGGGCACTCTCTGCACTTTCTGTTTTGGTCTTCACTCTCCCTGTTAATATCCAGAAACCCTAGATTTTGTTTGCTTTACATTTTGACCAAGCCGTATTGTATGTGCAACTGATCAGCACAGAAATCACATCTGCTAAAGTGAATTACATTGGTTTGACTGAATTTAGGGTTGGTGTGGCAATCATAACATGTAAACATGCAAGAAATAACACAGAGAAAAAAATTTCAATGTTTTCAAAACGTCAGAAAACTTTCTGATCTGAAAAGGCTATGCCTAACATTTGGTTATATCTTGGTTGATTCATACCCATTTTGGAGAGCAGGTATTATTGGGAGTCTTTGAAACATAGTAAACACAGCAGTTTAACCACTACCACTCTGCTAAGGCTGCATCCATAAAGCATTTGCCATTAAATGAACCGTCAGGAGAGTTTTGTTAGAAAATTAGCCCTTTCATTCATAGAATACAGGTAAAAATAAATGACGAGAAAGCAGAGAGTTGCCAAAGGGACAAAGAAAACCGGATTTTTGTACTGCTTGCCTTTAACACAGTAATTTTCCCTAATTGTGGTGTTGGAGAGCCTCCGGGGGAAAAGAGAGACGGGGAATATGTCAAACTCTGTAACTTTTCTCAAATAAATAGCTGGTGCTATCTATCTCTCCATTCGAGATGAACTGCCAGCGAATACTAATGGCCGGGAGATCCGCATCATTGATCTTCATCAGGCGAGTTTTTTATCCTTAGTGAAGCCCTGCTGTGCCGCCTGCGCCGCCCGCCTCCCGTGCACACCGCCGCTTCCTGTTTCTCTGGCCTATAACTTTCATTTTAACTTTTGAGTCATTAATCAAGGCAGTGACCTTGACTATGAAAGTCTAAATTTGGTGAATAAATGGAATGGAAATCGGAAGATGCACAGCTACAGAAACAGGAGACCGTACACTGATTCTTAACTGCTTTAGTAGGAACGCCGAAGGAATGATACCATTTACTGCAAACTTCTTACACCTGCTCTAGTGTCTCAGCCTCCCACTGTCCTCAAATGATGGAATTTAGACAATTAATGTTACCCGTAAGTGCCTCTTACTGTTCTAATTTTCAGAAAGAGTGATTATAAAACTTGCAGATGAGATTTGACATAAAAATGCAAAATCAGTCTCGTTTTTCTCAGTTCTGATGGCAGATTTCTTCTCAACAAAATGTGTTGACTTTGCATACAGGCAGATTTAGATTTGAATCCCAACGAGGTTGAGCAAATTTCAGGGAGTGTCAGGGTCCAGGGTTCCTCGGGAAGGACTTCACCTTCTTCACTCTTCACCTTTCCATTTGATTTATTATTTAATTTATTATTTTATTATTATTTTATTTATTATTATACTTTTAAGTTCTAGGGTAACATGTGCATAACTCAGGTTTGTTACATATGTATATCTTGTGCCATGTTGTGTGCCTGCACCCATCAATCTCGTCAGCACATCAACTCGTCATTTACATCAGGTAAACTCCCAAGCAATCCCTCCCCACTCCCCCGTGAGAGGCCCCAGTATGTGATGTTCCCCTTCCCGAGTCCAAGTGATCTCATTGTTCAGTTCCCACCTATGAGTGAGAACATGCGGTGTTTGGTTTTCTGTTCTTGCGACAGTTTGCTGAGAATGATGGTTTCTAGCTGCATCCATGTCCCTACAAAGGACACGAACTCATCCTTTTTTATGGCTGCATAGTATTCCATGGTGTATATGTGCCACATTTTCTTAATCCAGTCTGTCACTGATGGACATTTGGATTGATTCCAAGTCTTTCTACTCAGCTCCAGTCCTCCCTCTAGCTGTCCCAAATGAACCCAGGATCTCCGGGAACAGCCTGTTTTCTGTGTAAGCACGACTGTTTGCTGTGTAGATTCTTAGCCTTGCCTTCCGCCAGAGCACTGCCCTGAGGATATCTATAGGGGACTTCTGAAGCCTTCAGCAAGGGAAGCTCAACTTTTCACTTATCTAAGTTTCAGTTTAACATCTGTAAATCTGGGATTCACAGTCCCTGTCTTGTAATATTTCCTGTGAAGATTAAATAGGGAACATGTATAGAAGTACCTAATACAATGTCTGAGATGAATGGGATGCTATTTTTTATGCAGTAAAGCCGGTAGTTATAAAACCAGGCACCCAGCGTCTGTGAACCTGTGACAGGAAGGCTGTAGAATGTGTCATTCTGGCAGGGGAATATTTTATATAATCTGCAACTATCTCTTCATGATCCTGAAAGTGTTACCAAATTTTATAAAAATATTTCTTGTATCTAGTATACAATTTCTTCTCCCCACAAAATACATTGAATATAATCGTGTGCGTTGTGTTTCAGTGTGTGTGTGTTTGATGTGTCTGATATGGAGCGTGTGCATGTGTGTAGTGTGTGTTGGGGTGTGTGTGCGATTTTGGTGTGCCTGATGTGGAGTGTATGCTTGTGTATATGTGTTGGGGTGGGTGTGTGTGTTTGATTTATCTGGTGTGGATGTGCATGTGTGTAGTGTGTTGGGGTGTGTGTGTGTTTTGTGTGCTTGATGTGGAGTGTGTACGTGTGTGTGATGGGGTGTGTGTGTGTTTGTTTTTTCTTATGTGGGAGTATGTGTGCCTGTGTGTGTTGTGTTTTAGGGTGTGTGAGTGTGTTTGGTCTGTCTGGTGGAGGGGAGTGTGCATGTGTGTGTGCCTGTGTGTGTTGTGTGTTGTTGTGTGTATATGTGTGTTTGGTCTGCCTGGTGTGGGGTGTGTGTGTCTGAGTGTGTGCCTATGTGTGTTGTGCTTTAGGGCATGTGTATGTGTGTGTTTGATTTTTGTGGTGTGTGTGGGGGTGTGCATGTGTGTATGTGATGTTCTGATATGCCTGTTGTCATTATGAACAGGAATCATGGAAAAACATTCCTTTTCCAACCACAAGTGTTATATCCCAAAATCTTATGGTAGAAAATTCGAGGTTGAGGACCTTATATATGTTATAGGGGAATAATATTTGGTGTTCCCTGCTTATGAGAAAAACTACAAAAACATTTTAAAATAGTTTGACATTTATTAAAATAATGGTAGCATGTTAAATAAAAAGGCTATCGCTAGTGTCAAAATGTCACTGTATCCCATAAATACGTATGATTATGTTACCTAATAATATAAGGGAAAAATGAGGCTATCATTAGTATCTTGCATACCTGAAACTTATTATACTAAATATGTAAAATGAAAAATATCCTTATCATCTCTTATTTACTAATCTTCTACCTGAAAATTCCTCTGAAATGATGGAGTGGATTTATTTTATTTAATATGCCAAGGGGATCTTACATTGTTTATCTCTCCTTTTCTGATTTCATCTCCAGCTGCTGACCTTTCCTTTCTCATCTTCCCCATGGAGGTCTAGGTCTGGAATCTGAAACATTGCACCCAAAGTGACTCTGCAAAGTCCCTCCCACCCACTGGGCCCTCTCACTCCCCAGAGGCTACTTTCCTTTTTGCTACTATTTCCTAAAAGGCATGACTTTTATAAATTTAAATAAACACTCATTATTTTGGAAAGAGGTGTGCAAAAGTAAATCTGTATTAGGTAATTATACTGTGGGAGCATGCAGTTGGAAGGATTACTGTGACTCTAAGTGAGGGACGGCTATCCTGTGCTAACTGGTCTTTCTGAACTGTTTTAGCATCTCTTTTATGTTTTAGCATTCATGTTAAAGATCACTGGATGATATATGTAAGCTTCTCTTTCATACATCTACATGACTGTCTTTATGTTCCTGCCATACTACTTGATTACTGTAACTTTGTAGTATGTTTTGAAATCAGGAAGTGTGAGGCCTCCAGCTTTGTTTCTGTCTCTCAAGATTGTTTTGGTTATTTGGGGTTCTTTGAGGTACATATACATTTTAACAGTTTTATCATTTTGAAAATTTTTTTCTAATTTTGAAAATAATGCCTTTGGGATTTTGTTAGGGATTTCATTGAATCTGTAGATCACTTTGTATAGTATGAACATTTTAACAATATAAAGTTTTCCAGTCAATAAAGATGGGATATCGTTCCACTTATTTGTGTCTTCTTTAATTTCTTTCAGCAATCCTTTGTAGTTTTCAGTGCATGTCCAATGTCTCTTTGGTTGAGTTTATTCCTAAATATTTTATTACATTTTTGATGCTGTTGTAAATGAGATTAGTTTCTTAGTTGTCTTTTCAGGCTGTTCATTGATAGTGTATTGAAATGCAACTGATTTGCTGAATTGTTATTTTAGTTCTAATAGAGTATTTTGTGTGAAATCTTTAAAGTATTCTACTCATAAGATTATGTCATTATAAACAGAGTTAAATTTACTTTTCCCTTTCTGATTCCAATGTCTTTTTTTTTTTTTCCCTTGACTTATTGTTCTGGCTAGGACATCCACTATCATGTAGAACAGAAGTGGCGAGACTGGGCATCTTTGTCTTGTTCCTGATCTGAGAGGAGAAGCTTTCAGTTTCTCAACATTAAGTGTTAGCTGTGGGCTTTTCATAAATGGTCTTTTTTATATTGAGGTAATTTTCTTCTGTTCCTAACTCATTAAGAGCTTTTTTAAAATCATGAAAGTGTGTTAAATTTTGTCAAATAATTTTATGCTTTAATTAAGATGACAATGGCATTATTTTCCTTCATTCCATTAATGTAGTATGTTATATTTATCAGTTTTAATATATTAAACCATTCTTGCATTGCAGGATGGTCACATGTGTAATACTTCTAATGGTTGTTGAATTTGGTTTGCTAGTATTTGTTGAGAATTTTCACGCCAGTATTCATCAAGATATTGATTTGTCATTTTCTTCTCTTACAATGTTTTTTTCTGGCTTAGGTATCAGGGTAAACACTGACCTCGTAGAATAAGTTTTGGAGTGTTTCTGTTCTTCAATTTTTTTGAAAGAGTTTGAGAAGAATGGGTGTTTATTCTTCTTTAAATAGTGGGTAGAATTCTCTGGTGAAGCCATCTGGCCCTGGGCTTTTCTTTGTTAAGAGATTGTTAGTTACTGATTCAATCTCCTTTCTAGTAACCGATCTATTCAGAATTTTTATTTCTTCATGATTCAATCTTGGTCTTTCTTTTCCTTTTAATAGCTACAGATTAGTTTCTCCCAGTGTTTAATCTGCATCTTTTTTTCCAGTTCTGAATTTGAAGTTTATGAAGTTCACCTAGGTAGAACAGAATATCATTGGAAATTGTACCAACAAATATTTCCTGATGTAATTTAATAGGCTGAGTTTCAAGCTCAATTTTGTTATAATGATTGAGTTGAAAAAACCTTGGAAAAGAATGTTCCAAACTTTCTAGCTGTGTTCAGTACTTACGATAGTAATTGTTCCCTTTCATTTGACTGAAGGGATACAGAGATAAAATAGCCATAAAATAATTTCGATTTAACATGACTTTTCTGCTCAAGATTGCAAAATTATTTAACAATGCATAGATTCCAATAAAATTGTGACCTCTTATTTTTTTATCACCCTGCCCATCAAATTTCAGACTCATATTTTACTCATATATTTACTTTACTCACATCTATATTTCCATAGCCCACTTCCTAACCACCCACCACAGCTCAATATTCTAAGGTGCTTAATGCAATTCATATTGTTTTGCATCATTCTCATAAATTATGTAGAATTGTTCTATGCATATAAATCTTAAATGTATGTGAATACCAAATTCATGTTGAATAGATTAATTTGGTTCTCAATTTTTCCCTCAGCAGCCAGTTTTTAAGATCCAGCTATACCAAGATGCACACAGCTCATCTGCCACTTCTAGGTGCTTCACAGAGTTCTAGGATGTGCAGTCATATTTCATCTGCCCACTCTCCCACACATGAGCAGATGGCAGCTGTCCCCACCCACCACAGCTGCAATGAACATCCTTGTACATCTTAATTCTGGTTTTGTAACACCGTAGACTGACATGTCTCCCACCATCTGATGGACTTTTGTAAAACTCTCAAAATATTCTCAAAGAACAGTTCATTTTAGTTCACCTAAGATTTTATAGTTTCCCAAATCAAAATAGTAAGTAGAACATCAGAATTTTAAGGATTGGTGAAAACAGCCAAAGTGAGGTGTACCACAGAATACATCAACACAGCTCTAAAGATTACTTAATATAACTTCCGGTTCTAACAAGGAATTCACCAGTCCTCAAATTTCTCTGGATCCCCATCCAGGCTCATCCAAAGAAAAACTCTAACACTTAAAAGGGCTGGTTTTCAGCCTCTTTATGTTTCCACCCCATATCATTTGGTGGGGTGTCGTCTTCTCAGGGAACCCCACTTTGGTCAGATGTTCAGCATATCTTCCTTGCCATCGTCAACATGTTCTCATCTTACACCTGTATTATCCGGTTTATTCTAGATAATTAGACACTGGGTTGGCTATGCAAAGTATCTTCCAAATTGGGATCCTTTTAAGAGTGAGAGGGACCCTGTTAATAAAGAAGCTGGGGCCATAGGCAAAATTCTGGGCTGTGCTACGCAAATGAAGATGCATGGCCATTCTGTTAAAAACTGAAAGGTTGAATTGAGTTTTCCAAAGGGTTTATATATTTAAGATTTAGCAATTTGGCTTCCGATGCCTTTCCAAACAAAATGCATACAGGGGAGAGTTCAGGTGCTGTGATGACGTTGGTTGGAAGGATATTTTTGGCAGACACAGGGCATCCTTCCAATCATACCACACAGGCAACTGCCAAATCCTCCCGTGTTTTAATCACATTTATTTCTGCCTTCTTCTTCCCTTTCTGTGTTCTCCAGCCCCATGAGGCATGGGCCCTGCTTACACTCCACACTCCTGAGGGAGAGCAAGAACAGGTGGTTCCCAAAGATGCACAGCTGCTGAGCCCTGGTAGTCTTGCATGCAATTTTTCTGGGTCCAAGCATGAGCGGAGTTGTGCTTGTTTGTATGTCTTCACATACACCTTCTTTTGTCAGATCTCCCTAATTAGAATTGAAGGGAGATTAACAGAGATGTTAGATGCAGTGGATTAGTCTGTGGTAGACCTGACTTCTTGCCAGAGCACTTTATTCTCTCTTGAGCTAGATTGTGAATTTCTAAAGGGCCATGTGTCTCCATTCATTTCTTAAAATCTCAACCTCAAAACCCTATTCTTTTCTCATTTTTCATAAAAACAAGTAGGACAGGTTTCTAAAACAATAGATACCTAATAAGTCATTTCTATCTGGTTAATCAAGCTTCTCATGTATCCAGATTTGTCAAAGCCTGATAAATACCCTCCGTAGGAATTGCTTTATTAAATCTTTGCTTTTGCTTACAAAATGGCTTTGCCCTAAAGTTTGGCAAACAATACCTGTTTGTTTGAAAGATGCTTTCTTTACCTTGAGAAAGGCCTTTGGATAGTATCCCTTCTCTTATTTTTGATGTTAATTTAGAGACCTAAATTTTTATCCACTCTAACCTTATGATCAAAGATGTATTTGTGTGTTTACTGGTCTTTAACACTGAATTGAAGAGTGGATACATCAGTGATTTCCTTGGTTCTCTTGAAATGGTACAAAAGAGCTCACACACAGTGGGTGCATGTTCTCTGGGATGATGTAACAAAATTGATTGAAGTGTATGTAACAGGTGCTTTTATCTTTTCCCATCCTGGCTGCTATCGTATGACTTTTTTATTTCCCTCTCCAAAGTCTTACCAAATGTATTAGAAACTTCTTAAAATGGATCCAAACATCTGCCTTTGAGCAGTATGTGACACCCACTGTTCTGCACACCTTCCTTTTGGTGACGCCATTCAGCTAGCTCCAAGGATGCCTCCTCACAGCACTATGACTGGTGCTGACTCCCCTCCTCTTGCCTCTTCGTTTGGGAGCTTCTGGCCTCAGACTATGCTTCGGGAATACTACTCCTTTCCAACACACAAACACTTGTGACTTGCGCCATACCAGTACAAGGATTCTACAGGAAGGCTGTGCTTAGTCCCAAGGTCTGAGGGAGATGTTAGTACAAACATTGCAATTTCAGCATCTTTTCATATCCTGTCTGTAAAATGTGTCTAATGATGTACTTTTCTTATAAGGTTGTTACAAGTTTTCAATTGCTTATCACATATAAACAGTACTTAGATCAGTGACTGATTCGTAGGAAGCTTTCAGTGAACATTAGGCATCAGTGCTATCATATATGCATCCACTTTCTCCTAGAGTTTTTTTTTTTTTATTATTATACTTTAGTTCTAGGGTACATGTGCACAACGTGCAGGTTTGCCACATATGTATACATGTGTCATGTTGGTGTGCTGCACCCATCAACTCATCATTTACATTAGGTATATCTCCTAATGCTATCCCTCCACACTCCCCCCACCCCATCACAGGCCCCAGAGTGTGATGTTCCCCACCCTGTGTCCAAGTGTTCTCATTTTCAGTTCCCACGTATGAGAAAGAACATGTGGTGTTGGGTTTTTTGTCCTTGTGATAGTTTGCTCAGAATGATGGTTTCCAGCTGCATCCATGTCCTACAAAGGACATGAACTCATCCTTTTTTATGGCTGCATAGTATTCCATGGTATATATATGCCACATTTTCTTAATCCAGTCTATCATTAATGGACATTTGGGTTGGTTCCAAGTCTTTGCTATTGTGAATAGTGCCGCAATAAACGTACGTGTGCATGTGTCTTTATAACAGCATGATTTATAATTCTTTGGGTATATACCCAGTAATGGGATGGCTGAGTCAAATGGTATTTCTAGTTCTAGATCCTTGAGGAGTCGCCACACTGTCTTCCACAATGATTGAACTAGTTTACACACCCACCAACAGTGTAAAAGTGTTCCTGTTTCTCTACATCTCTCCAGCACCTCTTGTTTCCTGACTTTTTACTGATCACCATTCTAACTGGCTTGAAATGGCATCTCATTGTTGCTTTGATTTGCATTTCTTTGATGGCCAGTGATGATGAGCATTTTTTCATGGGTCTGTTGGCTGCATAAATGTCTTCTTTTGAGAAATGTCTGTTCACATTCTTCACCCACTTTTTGATGGGGTTGTTTGATTTTTTTCTTGTAAATTTGCTTAAGTTCTTTGTAGATTCTGGATACCCTTTGTCAGATGGGTAGATTGCAAAAATTTTCTCCCGTTCTGTAGGTTACCTGTTCACTCTGATGGTAGTTTCTTTTGCTGTGCAGAAGCTCTTTAGTTTAATTAGATCCCATTTGTCAATTTTGGCTTTGTTGTCATAGCTTTTGGTGTTTTAGTCATGAAGTCCTTGCCTATGCCAATGTCCTGAATGGTATTGCCTAGGTTTTCTTCTAGGGTTTTTATGGTTTTAGGTCTAACGTTTAAGTCTTTAATTCATCTCCAATTATTTTTTTTATGAGGTGTAAGGAAGGGATCCAGTTTCAGCTTTCTACATATGGTTAGCCAGTTTTCTCAGCACCA
>NW_016813163.1:1401375-1452624 GCF_001698545.2 Rhinopithecus bieti
TTCTCTTATGAAGCTTAGTTTGGCTGGATATGAAATTCTGGGTTGAAAATTCTTTAAGAATGTTGAATACTGGCCCCCACTCTCTTCTGGCTTGCAGAGTTTCTGCTGAGAGATCTGCTGTTAGTCTGATGGGTTTCCCTTTGTGGGTTACCTGACCTTTCTCTCTGACTGCCTTAACATTTTTTCCTTCATTTCAACTTTGGTGAATCTGACAATTATGTGTCTTGAAGTTGCTCTTCTTGAGGAGTATCTTTGTGATATTCTTTGTATTTCCTGAATTTGAATGTTGGCCCACCTTGCTAGGTTGGGGAAATTCTCCTGGATAATATCCTGAAGAGTGTTTTCTGACTTGGTTCCTTTCTCCCTGTCAGTTTCAGGTACACCAATAAAACGTAGATTTGGTCTTTTCACATAGACCTATATTTCTTGGAGGTTTTGTTCATTTCTTTTGACTCTTTTTTCTCAAAACTTCTCTTCTCACTTCATTTCATTTGTTTGATCTTCAATCGCTGATACCCTTTCTTCCACTTGATTGAATCTTCTACTGAAGTTTGTGCCTGTGTCACGTAGTTCTTGTACCATGGTTTTCAGCTCCATCACATCGTTTAAGGTTTTCTCTGTTTTGTTTATTCTGGTTAGCCTTTTGTCTAATCTTTTTTCAAGGTTTTTAGCTTCTTTGCAATGGGTTCAAAGATCCTCCTTTAGTTTGGAGAAGTTTGTTATTACCAATCATCTGAAGCCTTCTTCTCTCAACTCATCAAAGTCATTCTCCATCCAGGTTTGTTCCGTTGTGAACTGCATTCCTTTGGAGGAGAAGAGGTGCTCTGATTTTTAGAATTTTCAGCTTTTCTGCTCTGATTTCTCCCCATCTTTGTGGTTTTGTCTACCTTTGGTCTTTGATGATGGGGATGTACAGATGGGGTTTTGGTGTGGATGTCCTTTTTGTTTATTAGTTTTCCTTCTAACAGTCAGGACCCTCAGCTGCAGGTCTTTTGGTGTTTGCTGGAGGTTCACTCCAGACCCTGTTTGCCTGGGTATCACCAGTGGAGGGTGCAGAACAGCAAATATTGCAGAACAGCAAATGTTGCTGCCTGATCCTTCCTCTGGAAGCTTCGTCTCAGAGGGGCACCAGGCTATATGAGGTGTCAGTCAGCCCCTACTGGGAAGTGTTTCCCAGTTAGGCTACTTGGGAGTCAGGGACCCACTTGAGGAGGCAGTCTGACTGTTCTCAGATCTCAAACTCTGTGCTGGGAGAACCACTACTGTCTCCAAAGCTGTCAGACAGGGACGTTTAAGTCTGCAGAAGTTTCTGCTGCCTTTTGTTCAGTTTTGCCCTGCCTGCAGAGCTGGAGTCTACAGAGGCAGGCAGGATTCCCTGAGCTGTGATGGGCTCCACCCAGTTTGAGCTTCCCCGCCCCTTTGTTTACCTACTCAAGCCTCAGCAATGACAGACGCCTGTCCCTCAGCCTTGCTGCCACCTTGCAGTTTGATCTCACACTGCTGTGCTAGCAGTGAGCGAGGCTCCGTGGGCCTGGGACCCTCCAAGCCAGGTGCAGGATGTAATTTCCTGGTGTGCCGTTTGCTAAGACCATTGGAAAAGTGCAGTATTAGCATGGGAGTGTCCCGATTTTCCAGGTACCATCTGTCACAGCTTCCCTTGGCTAGGAAAGGGAATTCCCTGACTCCTTGTGCTTCCCTGGTGAGGTGATGTCCTGCCCTCCTTTGGCTCACTCCATGGGCTGCACCCACAGTCCAACAAGGCCCAGTGAGATGAACCCAGTACCTCAGTTGGAAATGCAGAAATCACCCATCTTCTGCATCACTCACACTGGGAGCTGTAGACTGGAGCTGTTCCTATTCAGCCATCTTGGAACCTCTCTCTCCTAGAGTTTTAAGATGAACTCATTTGTGTTGTAAAGTCATCATAATAGAACTTGGACTGACAATACAAATCCTGGAGGATTTGACTAGAAGAGATTTGGCTAAATGTCAAATCAATTGATAGAGGCCCTTTATATAGACCTCTGTTAATTTTAGAATTGCCAGAACTGAACAAAGTGAGAATTACATCTACCTTATTTAACATATAATGCCAAAGTATTGCAGCAAGTACTATAGGATAAGAATGAAATTACCAAGATGCTGATGTTTTTAATTTCAATGAGATAAAAATGATATTACCAAACTGTCAAATATTTATGAAATCGTGAACTTCTCCTCTGCCATCCTGTGATATGCTGTGATGAATTGTACAATATGGGTCATGGGAAGATATGGGTTTAGGTCATTTAATACTTTTACCACAAGAACAAGTCACTTTATTTTGCTGAACCTACTTTTTCTTCTGAAAGTTGGAGATAATAGCAATGGCTTCACAGACCTTACAGGAGGATATGTAGATCAAATGAGCTCAAGTCTGAATATGCTCTGTAAACATCTAAGTTCTGCCGGAAAATCATGCTTTTACCTTGTTATTAATATTTCTTCATTAGAAACATTCTATAATCTCCTTTTAAAAAATAAAATCTGCAATCTTTGAATCTTCCCTTGCCTCCAAGACCTTTAATAATCTGACCTCTGACAGGCAATTTACTCATGCTATTGCTCCATCTTATTCAACTAAAAAGTGTCTATTAAATGCCTACTTTGACCATTTTAGTCTTTAGTCATTAATTTTCCTCTTCAGAATGTTCTTTTCTCTACTTGAATAGCATAATAATAATATTAATTATTAGCCATTCTACATGTTTTACATTAATGCCTCAAAACAATAATGTATTCATATTACTTATCCTTTGTACAATAGAGACAGTGAGACTCACAGCAACCCACAGCTGGCTGTGGACACAGCTGAGTGCTAACCCAGGTGCTTTGGCTGGGTTAGCAGGTCTTGGGGACACACTTACAGCCACCACCTTTCATTGCCTACTTAGATGCTCCTGAGCACGACCTTGTTTGTTCCTTATGGATGCCATGTGTGCTAGGCCTGTACCCCCTGCCTTATGGAAAGGATCTCAGAGGTCAGCCTCAACATATTCGTTTGTGTCTTGGAGACTCTTCTTATGTAACAGATAAATGTTCACTATGTTTCAAGACGGTTCTGGGCAGCTGTAATTCACAGAAAAGAGTTTTCTCCAGTAGAATCCGTGTTACATCACCATTGCCTCACTGCAATCTATAGCAATTTGAATTCCACTCAGTCTCATCACCAAGGACTAATGCAGGATCCCCATCCCCTAAAGTATATTTAGGCCTGTACACTTAAATAATACTGAATTCCCTCCACTGTCTTTCTTTCTTTCCTTTTCTTTCCTTTTCTTTTCTTTTCTTTTCTTTTCTTTTCTTTTCCTTTCTTTCTTAGACAGAGTCTCACTCTGTTGCCAAGCTGGAGTGCAGTGGCGTGATTTTGGCTAACTGCAACCTCTGCTTCCCAGGCTCAAGTGATTCCTCTGTCTCAGTTTCCTAAGTAGCTGGGACTACAGGTGCGTGCCACCACACCTGGCTAATTTTTTTTTTTTTTTTTTTTTTTTTTTTTTTNTGCCATGTGTGCTAGGCCTGTACCCCCTGCCTTATGGAAAGGATCTCAGAGGTCAGCCTCAACATATTCGTTTGTGTCTTGGAGACTCTTCTTATGTAACAGATAAATGTTCACTATGTTTCAAGACGGTTCTGGGCAGCTGTAATTCACAGAAAAGAGTTTTCTCCAGTAGAATCCGTGTTACATCACCATTGCCTCACTGCAATCTATAGCAATTTGAATTCCACTCAGTCTCATCACCAAGGACTAATGCAGGATCCCCATCCCCTAAAGTATATTTAGGCCTGTACACTTAAATAATACTGAATTCCCTCCACTGTCTTTCTTTCTTTCCTTTTCTTTCCTTTTCTTTTCTTTTCTTTTCTTTTCTTTTCTTTTCCTTTCTTTCTTAGACAGAGTCTCACTCTGTTGCCAAGCTGGAGTGCAGTGGCGTGATTTTGGCTAACTGCAACCTCTGCTTCCCAGGCTCAAGTGATTCCTCTGTCTCAGTTTCCCAAGTATGGGGTCGAAAGGGGTGTGCCCCCCCACCTGGGTATTTTTTTTTTTTTTTTTTTTTTTTTTTTTTTTTTTTTTTAGTGAAAATGGGGTTTCACCATGTTGGCCAGGATGGTCTCGATTTCTTGACCTCATGATCCTCCCACCTTGGCCTCCCAAAGTGCTGGGACTACAGGCGTCAATCACTGCACCCAGCCTCCACTGCCTCTTTCTATAGCAAAGCTTTTTAAATGGCTGGAGGCTGTCATACATTTCCCTATATAATATGATCTTATATTTTGAATGCCTATATTGAACCAGATATTGTATTAAGTAATAACAATAAAGGTAATAGGTGATGTTTACTGAATGTGTACCATATGCCAGCCACCTGCTAATAGCTTTTCATGTATTAGCTTATTGAATCTTTAGCACAATCACATCTGAGGGCCTGACCACCAGGAGTATTTGTCATCAACATCTCTCACCTTTCAGTGGGCCTGATGAAGAATGTAATACCCAGCTAGGAGGAGAGAATCAGCAGAGAAAGGAGCCTGAACTCCTTTCATGCTGGACTCTCTCTGACTATCCCCACCAACTAAGCCTTCCTAAAGGGCACAGCACACGCATCTCCTAATAAAGCTGTGTTCGGCACTATTATCTGGCCAAAGTTCTTTATGGTCAGGCACTATATTAGGAGTGCTTTTCATATAGTTTGTCAATGCTTGACTTTGACAAATGAAAAAAAAAAAGACTCAGGAAAATGAAGGGCACAGTCCAAGGTGATGTAGTAAGCAACAGAGCTGGGGTTGGAAGCCTGACCTCCCAGTCAGTCTAAGGAGCATGTCTTCTGCCAGCTCTGCACTACTGAGCTGGCCAACTTAATAATGATGCCTCCAGTCTAAGCCTTCTGTTGTTTTCTCACTGCTTCCAGGATGTGAGCATTTCCATATCATCTCAAAGACAGATTTCTGCTCCTTGAAGATAGGTGCCGTGAGAGTCTTCTCTTGTGTTACCTATAATAAGCACAGTAGCAGGCATGCAACAAGGACACCGTAAATATCTGTTGATTGGAATTAAGAATGTAGCAACCTTCCCTTAATTCCTTTGTTTTATGTGCAGGGTAAAAGCACCATCTCCAGCTCTAGCTTAATAATTTGTGTTCAGAAGGACAAAGTACAACTTTTAAAGCAGTTTATTAGGATGAGTCAGTTTCTTCAGAACATGAGTGGTCTCTTTCTCATTGCATTCATTGCTTGCTAGTATTTTAGAAGAAACAGAGAGGTGCTAATGAGGCACTAATCACCCTCTCTGCCCCCCGCCCCTCCCCGCATACTCTTTTAAGCAACTAATGATGACTAAGAGCTATGAATCTATATCAACTTTAAAACTAATGAATTCAACCTTATGAAGAAAATGATTAATGGCTATGGTCTGTGCATAACAAGAAAAGGTCATGGTGGCTATTGAGAGTAAGATGTTGAAAATGTTGCAAATTACAGAATGGTTTTATCTTAATCTGTTATTTGAAATAAAAAAGGATGTCTTCATATCTCATTTCTAAAAGCAATCTGGAGCTTCAGCCAGCACTCTTTACTCCTAGGGCCAAGGGAAGCTTTGAAAATTGAAGCGGTTCTCTCCGTGGAACAGTCAAGGATTTCTTTCTCTCTGTAGGGTTGGTACCTCATTTGCAAGTTTTAAGAGAGCTTTGCAAGCTTGAAGGATTTGGGACTCCAGGGCAGGAATGAACCAGGAACTCAACGTCTGTCCCTGTTGGTGCTGCTGTCTAGATTCTGTGCCTGTTTAATATCCTTTTCAGTGACTGACCGTGTAACTGCCCTCTGGCTACAAATTAACTATTTTTTGACTTTACAATTTCGCCTAGTTTTGGCTGCAAGCTCATCTTTAAGTTTTTACAGTGTCCTTGCATGATAACATAGAAATAGAATACAAAAATTAATAGGAAATTATCTATTTTTTAAAATTGAATGAACGAGGTTTTTCTTATTTTAAGTTTTGTATTTTTTAATAAATTTCCCATCACACTGATCTTGAAAGATAATTCACCCAGCTACTATGTATGCGTGCTCAAGGCTCACAACACAGAGCACTTCCACTACCATAGCCTCACTGCAATCTGTAGCAATTTGAATTCTCCTGAGTCTCATCACCAAGGACTAATGCAGGATCCCCATCCCCTAAAGTATGTTTAGACTCAAAACTCTTCTTGCAGGGCACCGCTAGGCTGAGAGGCTCACAGAGCTGAAGCTGCTCAGTGGTTTCTGTTGACTTGGGAGACTGCATCGCTACACTTGGCTTACACACAGTTAAATGCCAGCAAAGCCACGTTTCTTGTGTCCCCATGTTACAAAGAGTTCCAACTCTTTCAGTTTTGACTTCCATCCTTGTCTCTTCCAAGGGTCTCAAAATACAATCCTGGAGCTTGATTGGAAAGCACACAAATAGAGCCAATTGGTAGTATGTCTCCCATCAAAGGCATGCATTTCCATGCCTGGATCTTCCAGAATTATAAGAATTGTGATGGTCCCCTCCTACTGGAGTGCAAAAGGTACCCAGGAAACCATAGGCGAATTGTGTGATACCCAAGCCAGTAAGATTTCATTAAGGAAAACTTCCTCCGTAATCTTGAATCTGTTAACCATAATTCCAAGATATGATGTGTGCCACAGTTGGAATTATTAGGTTGGTGCAAAAGTAATTGTGGTTTTTGTCACTGAAATAGCAAAAACTACAATTACTTTTGCACTAATCTAATATCAGCTTCACTCCCTCAAAACCTGGTGGCTCCATTATATTAATGTTAGTGCCTTTCTTGTACTTTACTCCTTTTACATGTTAACCTGGGAGATTTTGGTAATCATTTGCATGTATTTTCTGATTGGTCTTCATTTCAACATGTGATGGTTTGCTTTTATATAAATATTGTCTTTATAGGAGTTAAACATACTTAAATGAGATTATTTTCCTTTTTCAAAAATTAGCATAATTACTATTACATCATTAAGATATCTAAAATAATTAACAAATCTGGAAACCAACAATCTTTCAAAATTGTCTCAGATATATTTGTGTGTATAAATTTATGTGTTTCTATATAAATACAACACACATTTACCAAAATCAAATAGCCTTCCTTTAACCTTCAGGCTTAATACTTAGCTATCCATCAGATTGTTAAATTCTTGAGGGTGGATACTGTCTTTAACCCCCCCTTTTTTTTTCTCACAGCACCCGGCACGGTGTTAGCACTAGGGTCTATCACATAAAAAACACGCCACGTGATTATTTTGGCTAGTTATCAAGTTACTGATTCAAAATAAAGAGAATTCTATTATTGCTTGTCCAGTAGTATTTAAGGGTCTGGATTAGAGTCATCTTAGTCTGAACCTTCTTTCTGCTCTATATTGACTACATGACCCTGAGCAAGTTACAATACTTCTTTTTGCCACTGTTTTCTCATCTGTAAAACTAGGATAATAAGAAAATATACATCTTAGGGTTGTTGTAGAAATTACCTGAGTTAATACTTGTCTAGCGTTTAGTACGTTGCTTGTATAAGAGCTCAAAAAGGCTAGCCCTGGGGTTATTAATTCTCATGTCGTTATACTGATCACTGTCAGATAATTGATTATTTTTGGACATGAGAGCTGAGCATCCCACAATACGAAAACAAAACATGAGACTTTAAACAGAGCTGCGTGAAGCAGAGCAAGAACCGAAACCCAGTGTTATAAATTGAGTAGCATAATCAGAAAGTACGTTAGTTGAATTCAGGCTTTTCTATGATATTCCTGATTTCTGATACTCTCTTCAGTTACTCCTATGATACATATATTTGACAGTGCTCCCTATAGAGTACTTGTGACCTCACATAGAGGCCAGCATCAGGACAAGTAAATTCCCTTTAAACAAACTGTAACAAGGATGCTGAACTAAATTCACAAATCTTAAAGTAGTTTAACCCCCCCATCAACAGGTCAGCTCAGGTAGACTGGGGTCAACCTGACAGGGGCCTCCTTTTTTTTCCTGACTCTATGGGACTATTAATCATTAGCCAGGAAGGGAGGCTGCAAGGTAGCAAGTTGCTGTCATTTTATTGTCAAAAATGGAGTATCCACCTTGACAGGCAGACCCTGCCTGTATCCTAAGCTTTTGTCACCTACTAGAAATTACCTCACCACTTTAAAACAAACCTTCTGGTTAGCAACTGTATTGAAGAAAATGGTTAAGTATTTTAAAATAAAACCCGTGTCTTTTCTATCTTATACTTTACGAGGCAAGGAATAGTTCCTTTTTTTTTTTTTTTTTTTTCCCTTATAATGTATTTTCTGCATCAAAGCCACTAATCCACAACCCTGAAAGTCTAAAACCATCTATTCTGACATGGGAAACCTAAAATAATCAACTTCTTTTGGAGCAAAATTAGTGAAGTGCAGTCTAATGCATATTTTATAGCTTAGTTTTATCCATCTACTGGTATAAACCTTTAATCCTCAATCCCAACTCTTGTTTAGGGAGTGTTAGTAGAAAGTCCCCAAAATCAGGATTATATGGCCTAATGTTAAAAACGGTCGATGCTCTTAAAGTATTTAGGGATTTGCATCATGAAAATATTGGGTTGCACTAAGTACTGAGTAAGTGAGATTCTGGTGATGGAGGCTACATTTTACTGGGAAGTTAAGTAGGAAATTGGTTTTCTTTTCCTAGAGGCTCCGCTTGTAATTGTTTTAAAAAGTTTTACCTTCTGAGAACGAATGTGGCAGCTTGTAATATTTAAGTGTCTAACATTTCATCCTTTCAGATTAAAGCAAATTGTTGGGAAAGGCTCTTTGGCATGTTCTGTACCAAAAGGTAGATGAATGTATCTAGAGAGACTCTTAAACTCGACACCTTCTCGCTTCTCATCAATAAGGAAAGCTAATTTCACAGTACTAACTTGAAAGATTTTTGGCACCTTTGTTAGGAATAATTCATCATGAAACATCTGGCCGACTCATAAAAGCTTTGCAGTTTCAAATAACGTTCTAGCCTAAATAGCTCTGACTGTACCAGCATTTCTTTTGATTATTAATATAACGGACAAGTTTTGTATTGTTTGGTGCCAACACGAAGGAGCAGTGACAAATGAAATTTGTTCTCAATGTCTAGTATTGCATGAGTGAGGAATCCTCTTCTCCTGAGAGCTTTATCTCTCCTTTTGGTGAACTTGGCAACATAAACATTTGCTCCTCATGATGACAGTGTCTGAGTGGAATTACCAAATTCTGCACTGAGCTGTTTGAGGTTTTCTAAAGATTTTTCTTATTTGGAAGTTTGCTTCTGTATAAGGTTATTGTTATTATTACTGTGCAGCCATAAAAAATGTGTTTGTGGTTGATTTCAGTTCAATAGAAAAGCAATAGATGCTAAATGTACCAATTTTGCATAATTTGATAAGCAAATAGATCTTCCATGACAAATGAGCTCTGCAGTTTTGGGACTGGCATTTATCAGAAAATAATCCACGTAGCTTATAAAAACATGCCTGATGTGGAATTTCCAAATATTAAAAAATTGCACTTTACGTATTTTCCAAAAACCCTTCAAAACTTTAGTGTTGTTTAAAAGAACATAAAATAAGGAAATAAAATTGGAATACAATGTGGGGAAATTAAGTAAAATTATAAAGAAAATAAAGTATTTTGATTGTAATTATTAAATTGTACAAATATCTGAACAAAACCTGAGTCTTTACCTTCCTTTTAGCCAAGACAACCAGAGTATATGGCAAATTATCCAATTCTAACAATCACTAAGGAGGAAATGGTTTTAGGGATATGTGCATTTAATTCACTGATTTATCCCTCCTCAAACAACAATTGCCTCAATTGCAAATAGCAGTGTAGAGCCCAAGGTGCTTCAGGGGAGCTAATTAAAACAAGTTGCTTATGATATTTTGTTTCTAATCTCCTTTATAAATTAAGTGGTATGGGTTGTTAGTTACAATATCATCATTTAATTAAGGCACACTTACTGCATAGTCATTATAATAAATATGTAAATATAATGCCAATTACAGCTGTAATGTCAGGTCATAAATGTGGTTATGAATTTATAAGAAGTACCTAGAATAATTCATGATAAAGTATTTCGTTCAAATTTAAACACGGAGATTATCACTAAGATGACAAGAAACTCAGACTATGCAGAGTTTTCAATCCATTTAATTGCACATAGACATTGTGCAAATTGCAGTTGAGCCCGTGTAACATGACTGGGAGACTTAGATTAACATCCTGGGTCTCAGGTAAAAGACCCAGCATCAAATCAGGATTTCCATCCCTAGATACATCCTTCACCCTTCCGCATCTGCTGTGTATCCCATGAAGCTGACCTGTGTGTCAGGTTTGACCTGTCAGGAGCATTCAGGGATCAAAGGCAGGGAGGACAGAGTTTGGAGAACTTATTCCTTTGGATCTTTCCAGTGGCGTGAAGTGATCCTCTCCTTGTGGCCACAGCTCCTGCCAGGCAACCCTCTCCATGCACCTCCTGGCTAGTTTCCCATCCGCTCCCACCCCCTTGCTCCGTTAGGGCCTTGGGTAAGGGCTCCCTGGTATTGCTAGTCCCAGGGTACTGCACTGCCTCTTGTTTCATTGTACCCTGCCCATTTTGAAAATATTCCATTGCTAAATTCTCCTCAAATTTTCCAGTTTCAATTAGTCACATGTTTCATGTCTGTACCCTGATGGGTTATACATCGCAGATATTATTAATTAGGCCTTTAAACTCTATATCAACATTGTTCCTTTTGAGAATTCGGTTGTTGAAAAATTTAAGTTTCCTCAATCTTCATTATTTTGTAATGACAGAAATAGTAAAAAGTCAAGGAAATGATAAGAATAACAATGAATATTTCATAAACACAAATCAGATGCCATGCTAAGACTTTTACACTCTACCCTTCATTTAAACTTCATCAAAATCCTTTGGAGTGGGTAGTGTTGTCATCCCATTTTACACACAAAGAAACTAGCTGGTAGGCGGAAAGGTCTGGACTGGTATCCTGTGTTTGTATTCTGCAGCCCCTGTATAAATAGGAAGAAGGGCAATTCAGACATAGGGAATGTTGAGCTGGGAGGAAGGCGAAGTGTCCTGAGAAGCAACACCTTATAGGAAAGGTTTTGTCAGAAGAAAGGTGAAAACGATGATGACTAACAGAGAAACTGATGGGAAATTAAAAGGACTAAGTGATTAGAAGAAAGCAGTGAGGGAAGAACAAAATGGAAAGGAGAGGGAAGGCATGAGTGTGGGAGACTGAGGGAAGCTAGGAAGGTTCTGGAAATGACACCTTCATGTGACCTGGCCTTGAAGTTCTGACTTACTCAAAACCAAAGAAATGAGGAGGTGGCAGAGAGAGGGATTTGAGAGGAAGGGACATGGAGAGGGGCAGTGAGAAAAAAAAAAAGGGAGAGAGAGAGAGATTCAATAAAAAGACAAATCATCAATCATGGCCATTTTTTTAAAATGAAAAATGCTAACAGTTTTATTAGCAGTATCTAGTCAAATGTAATATGAAGAACTAGTCTCAGTGGAACTTTAAATGAGAGAGATTTTTAGCGGTAGAAAGCATCTTTTAAATGAAATATTCACCACCCCAAGCAACTGTACATTCTCTTATAAATTGCACATGCTACTACTCAGAAAGTTGTAGTGAAACAAATATTGTTAGAGTTGCATGCTCACTTTTGAAGAAGATTGTCTAGTATTTTGAGTGCTGTACTTGGAGAAAAAAGTTTAAAAAATATTCAGCATTTGATGCTTGGCATTTTCAAATTAAGAAAGTTTTATTGTTATATTTGAATACAGCTTGGGCATTAATTTTATTGCTCACTCTCTTGACTTTCACCATTTGCTATTATGACAACTTGCTTATTAACTAAAAATGGGACATAATGAACCTTCACAATATGTGCCGGGTATTTTTTTTAGAGCCATCTGGCAACCGTAGTGTACGTCTCATTTGGAATTGTGCCAGCTATTGATGATTGCAAAAGGCATCGCCCATTCTCCTAATCTCCCTTCCTACTTGATAATTTCCTTCTATTTCTTCATTTCCCCTTACAACAGAAGCTTTCTGGGTTGTTTTACTCCACATGACCACCTCTTCTGCCTTCTCATTGGACATACGTTACCCAGACTTTTGTCTCCACCACCCAACTAACATTTTCCTTGTCAAGGTCATTGGTAACTTACATGCTGTCCCATCCCAGGATCACTTCTCAGCCCTCATCTTGCTCTATTGGCCATTAGACTCCATCTTTGAAACACTTTCTCACGTGGCTTCCAGGCCACCATACCTTCTTGACTTTCCTCCTGCCTCCCTGGCTACTGCTTCTGGATCTTTCTTAGAGGGTCCTTCTCCTTGTCCTGGCTTCAAAGCTCAGTTTTCTTGTTTTTTGACTTTTTGAGACAGGTGTTGCCCTGTTTCCCAGGCTGGAGTGCAGTCGTGCAATCATATAGGTCACTGCAGCCTAGACCTCCTTGGCTCGAGCAATCCTTTCACCTCAGCCTCCTGAGTAGCTAGGACTATAGGCATGCACTACCACGTCAGGCTAATTTTTTTATTTTTAGTAGAGACAGGGTCTTGGGGGTATTGCTATGTGGCTGAGGCTGAGTACAGTCATACTCCTGGCTCAGGCCATCCTCCCTCCTCAGCCTCCCAAAGTGCTGCGACTATGGGTCTGAGCCACTGTGCTGGCCCAAAACTTAGTTTTGAAGTTCTCTGTTTTCACTGCTCTGCTCCACATCTTTAAGTGGCATCTCTAGCCCAATGTTTCCCAAATTGACCTCTCCAGCTGTAGCCTCTGCCTTGAGCTCCACACCACACATCCAACTCTGCACTCTGCATTTCCCATTGGATATCTAGCAGGCATCTCAAATTCAGCATGCTTTAAAACTTTTTAAAAAGGATGAGTTCATGTCCTTTGCAGGGACATGGATGAAGTTGGAAGCCATTATTCTCAGCAAACTAACACGGGAACAGAAAACCAAACACCGCATGTTCTCACTCATAAGTGGGAGTTGAACAGTGAGAACACATGGAAAGGGGAGGGGAACATCACACACTAGGGCCTGTCGGTGGTGGGGGGTAAGGGGAGGGAGAGCATTAGGACAAATACCAAATGGATGCGGGGCTTAAAACCTAGATGACAGGTTGATAGGTGCAGCGAACCACCCTGGCACATGTATACCTATGTAACAAACCTGCAAGTTCTGCACATGTATCCCAGAACTTAAAGTAAAATAAAATAAAATAAATTAATTGACACATGCCAATTATACATGATTATGGAGTACAGTGTGATTGTTTGGTACTTGCATAAAATGCGTAATGATTAATTAGGGTAATTAGCATATTCATTACCTCAAGCATTTATCATCTCTTTGTGGTGAGAACATTCAAAATCCTCTCTTCTAGTTATTTTAAAATATGCAATATGTTAGTATTAACTATAGTCACCTTATTGTGCAATGGAACACTAAAATGCATTTATTTCTCTTATGTAAGTGCAACTTTGTACCTGTTGATTAGTGTATCCCTCCCCCCCCGCCCCTGCCACTCCCTTGGCTTCACAGCCTCTGGTAACCATCCTTGTACTCTGCTTCCATGATGTCAACATTTCTTTTTTTTTGAATTCCACATATGAATGAGATCATGCAGAATTTGTTTCTCTTCATCTGGCTTATGTCACTTAACATATTTTCCTCCAGTCTTATCCATGTTGCCAATGACAGACCTTTGTGTTTTATGTGGCTGAATAATATTCCATTGTGTGTGTGTGTGTATGTGTGTGTGTATATATATATATATGTATGTGTGTGTGTATATATATATAAAACATATTTTTACCCATTCATTCACTGATGGACACTTAGGTTAATTCCATGTCTTGGCTACTGTGAACAGTGCTGCAATAAACATGAGATTGCAGATATCTCTTTGGCATACTGATTTTATTTCTTTTGGATATAGACCTAGTAGAGGGATTGCTGGATGGTGTAGTAATTCTATTTTAAATTTTTGAGGACCTCCATAATGTTTTCCATAATGGCTGGACTAATTTACATCCCCACCAACAATGTATAAGAGTTCTTTTTTCTCCATATCCTTGACAGCATTTGTTATGTTTTGTCTTTTTCATAATAGCCATTCTAACTGGGGTAGGATAATATGTTATATGGTTTTGATTTGCATTTCTCTGATTATTAGTGACGTTGAGCAGTTTTTCATATACTCATTGGCCATTGGTACATCTTCTTTTGAGAAATGTCTATTCATATTACTTGCCTCTTTTATAATCAGATTATTTGATTTTTTTCTATTGAATTCCTTATATATTCTGGATATTAACCTTTTGTCAAATGCATAGTTGGCAAATATTTTCTCAAATTCTCTAGGTTGTCTCTTGACTATATTGATTGTTTTTTTTTGCTGTGCAGAAGCTTTGTTTTATATAATCCCATTTGTCAATTTTTACTTTCGTTGCCTGTACTTTTGAAGTCTTATCCAAATATACTCTTGCCTATACCAATGTCATGAAAGCTTTCCCTTATGTTTTCTTTTGGTAGTTTTATAGTTTGAGATCTCACATTTAAGACTTTAATTCATTTTGAATAGAGCTTTGTAAGTGGTGAGAGATAGGAGTCTAGTTTCATTCTTCCGCATGTAGCTATTCAGTTACCCTAGCACCATTTGTTGAAGAGACTGTCATTTCCCCTAGTGTATGCTCTTAATGTCTATCAAATATCAGTTGGCTCTAAATATCTGGATTTACTTATGTGTTATCTATGCTCATCCATTGGTCTATGTATTTAATGCCAGTGCAATGCCATTTTGCTTACTATTGCTTTGTAGTATATTTCAAAGTCAGGTACTGTGATGCCTCCTGCTTTGTTCTTTTTTGCTAAAGATTACTTTGACTATTCAGAATGCTTTGTGGTTCTATATAAATTTTAGGGTATTTTTTTCTATTTCTGTGGAGAATATCATTGGTATTTTAATAGGGATTGCACTGAATCTGAAGATTGTTTTGGACACAAACTGAAACGTTTCATACATTCCACAAATCGCTTCTTTCTCAGGCTTTCCCTTCTCAGCAAATGGTACCAAGAACCTAGGAATCATTCTTAATTCCTGTCTTTCTTTCATACCTTCATTTAATTCATTATCAATTTCTGATAGTTCCACCTTCTAAATACATCCTGAACACAGTCACTTCTTCCTGAAAGCCACTGCCACCCTGTGCATTCAAGCTGATGTTTCTTTGCCTGAACTATCTCGCTAACCATATTGGCCAGTTTCCTGTTTTGGCTAGTCTTGTTTCCTATCAATAGACAGAGTGGTCTTGTTTCAGGAAGACCAGGTTATGCCTCTTTTTTGCTCAAAATTGCCCAGTTCCATCTTTTCACACTGGGAAAAAGTGTCGAAGTTTTGACAATGGCTTAAAGGACCTTTCAGCTTTCCAGCCCTGCCTCTTTCTCCACTTCATTTTCCATCACTGCCCTCACTCTTAAATCGTTATTTCATTGCAATTTTATCAGCCTTTTCAACAATCGTAGGTGCTTGTTTTCACCTTTGGGTCTTCTCCCTTGCTGTTCTTTCCTCCTGAAATTCTCTTTGCCTTGATATTTTTATGACTGCCTCTCACACTTTATTCAATGCTTTCCTCAAATTTTAACTTCTCTGATCAATCGAAAGTAGGGTTTTTTCTTTTTAGAAAACTTACAGTTTGGGTTCTCATATCTTGCCGAATTAGTTTTGTAACACTTATAATTACCTGAAATTACATTGTACATTTATTAGTTTGTTATCTTTATTTAATAGTACAACATAGCTTCAAGAAGATGGGGACATAGATGTTAGCATTGCTATGTCCCTTGTATTGATACCTATTTATTGTAAATGGTCAATTAATATTGAATCCCTAGCTCTCTATTTGACTGTCACCATCCCTGAATACTCATATGTAATGAGAATCTCAAAACTCAAAAAGAGCTGTGTGTGTGTGTGTGTGTGTGTGTGTGTGTGTGTGTGTGTGAGAGAGAGAGAGAGAGAGAGAGAGAGTAAGGTATCCCAGAATTACCTTCTAAAATAATCTAAAATTACACCCTGGCAACAATGGGCACACCTAGCACCCAGATATCAATTTCTAAATATTTTCCCCACATAAAGTAACTAGAACACCTTAGAGAAATGGCTGATTCTAGGCCTAGAGTAGAAAAAGTGAAATATAAGCCTAAAATACCTTGATAGGTCAGAAAGCAAAAATTGCTCTAAGACTAATGTGAGTGTTTCAAGGTAAAACAGAAAACATAGGTGCGACGTTGGAGAAATTTTCGCTAGCCAAATTCAGAGAAATGAAAGCATGAAAAAGGAAGAAATACTATTTATTAAAACACTATGTTCACAGTTTATGTGGGAAGGGTGAAAAGCAATGTTTTTTTTTTTTTTTTAAAGACAGAATTTTTTTTTACAAGTAATCTTTTTTTGCACCAGAATCTAATCAAGTTTTGTGTATTTGAATATTAATTAAAGTAATCAAAACAGCTGAAAAGCAGGAAATGTTTCCTAAATGAGGCTTTGATCATGTAATTTTAGGACTCACCAAAGAAGAGCCTTTCCCCACTCCTTGGCAAGATGAATCCCGGGATCATGGCACCTGCAAACCTGAGTCCCTCTGCAGCGGGCTGGCATCTTTAGAAGTAGTGGGGTTGGAGGTAGCAGAGCCAGAGGTGGAGCAGCAAACCCAATCCGTTGGCTGCAGAGACCCTCAACGGGAACAGGTGAAAGCTACTCAGGGAGCCAGCCAAAGGTGTGGGTGAGGTTGAAGAGGTTAGGTTGGAGGACTGACCAGTCACTACTGATATTGGTACCCACATTCCCTTAGCTCAGCCTGGCCCAGGTGATGATGATGAAGGCAGGAAATTCATGCAGAGTGCAAATGACATTTTGTAATGATGTACCACTAACATATAAGACAAGTATACATTTGCCTAAGACCAAAGGGAAAATACATTTCCCCAAATGTACTATTCCTCAAAATTCTGGATTGCAAGGAGAGAAGGAGGAAGCTCCTGTAGGTGGTTAAAGCACTGCATGAGTTACAACTTCAGGCAGCAGTGTGTCCCATTGTGTGCCAGCATTATCTGGACAAATTTAAAGTGACGATAATTTGCTCCTTTCTTCATTATCTGTAATTCAGAGAACAAACTCCTCGAGCCAGACAAATGTATTATGCATCTTTTAAAATGAAGGACCAAAATAACTCAGGGAGTAAGCAAACAAAGTAAAGATTATTAGGAATTCTTTTTTTTTTTTTTTCTATACAAGTGCAATCTTCTAAAAGGAAAAAAAAAGAAAAATCAACAGCTTTTTTTCATTGCTAACTCAAAAGTTATCTTAATGGCATAAAACAATATTTAGGAACAGTTGTAGGACTAAGGAACATGACGGAACTGAATAAACACCCACACATTTTTATAATGTAATCGAAACCTCACATGAATGCTTACAAAAGCAATTAGTGGGCAAAACTCGAAATTGCTCATATCTGTACTTAAACATGCATTAAAATCATAATGAAGTCGAAATCTCAGAAAAGAGGTTAGTCTCATGATTGAATACTTTGGTAAACAGAATCCGTTTTTATTTCTTTTGTTTAATTTCTTTTATATCTTCTTATTTCTTTTCATAGCGTGATAATCATTGTAAAGAACATCAGTGTGCTTAGAGTAAGTACGATACAGTGAGCATGAATTCATTCTGTAGTGGTTCAGGTTTTTGTAATACCCGAGGGTTACCATTACTGCTGCTCTCTCTGCACTAATTATGCAAGACGGTGTGACTGAGGGCGGTGTAGTGCATAAAACCAAATGGCTATTAAACTCAGAACAAATCACGGATGTCCGTTCCTCCTATGAACTGGGTTTTTTGTTATTCATTTGTCTCTTCACTCCAGCAAGATAATGGAATCACTTTTGCTGAAACATCATTTTCTGGTGTTCACTCACTGATCCTGCTTATCCCAGTCTGTCCTAAGGTCCTGCAATACCTCCTTGTCATGGAATCTTCACAGCCCCTGTATTTCTCCTCTACAGTGAAAGAGACTCAAGCCCAGTGTATAGGACAACCACCTCACTGAATCCCTGGTTTCAAGCAAAGTTTTGCACTACTTTGAAATCAATTCAATTTGATTACAAGAAAAGAAATGCCTGTTTAAGTCCATTTGTTACATAATGCTTTCTCAAATATGACCAGAAAACCTATTAAATTGTTGAGCATGTATTAGTTATTAATAAAGGTTACGGGTTATGAATAAAGAGGCATTGTTCTTTTTCAGCAGTGATGTAGATTTATAAAGTGTCCTACTTCTGTTGTAATTTAGGTTCAAAGTCCTTTTTTTCCAGAATTTCAAAGGAGGGGGATCCTGAGGCAAGCAGAGCCCACAGCACTGTCATCTGAAGTCAGTCATCCAACGATGATGAGCTGGGGTTTTGCTGTGAAGTTTTATGCAGTTGTAGGAATCTACTTGTAAAATTATAGCCTTTGTATATTAATGTTGTAATATGCTCTGCTATCACCACTGGGGCTAAATCCCAAGGACAACCTCCTTCTCTCGCTCTTTAATAATAATTCTCCCGGTCCAGTGGTCATTGCGATGTCTCAGTACTTAGATTCCCCATCCATGCTCATAATCAGAGTCGGTCTAGACAAAAATGGAACTGGGTGAAGTTTCTGTTTGACACCGTTTACTCCTGTGTTCCCCTTTAGCCCCAGTCCCAGGCCTAGCCCATTTCCTACCCTTTGAATATTAAAAATTTTTCCCTCTGATTCTTTACTTAGCTGCCATGATTGGCTCTTTCTGCTCCTGTTTTTTTATGTTGTTTCTCATGAAAACATCCTGTCTTATGATCCATAGCTCTAAAATATCCTAGGAGGCTGAGGAGCCAGGCTTAATATTTTCTGACAAAAGTGCTTCATGCAAATTCACTTTCACATAATATTTTTATTAAGCACCTATTCTTCAAAAGAATAGGCCGTAGAAGAAAGAGCATTGTTTATAGAGTGGCCAGAGCTATTTTCACACCTCCACCCTGACTCTTACTGCCTATGTGATCTGATGCTGGGAATGGTGATGTTAAGTGACATAATTTTAAAATGTTACCTTGGGGGAAAAGCAGCACTAGGAGGTTAGGGACTTTGAATTATCACTGTACTTGGGCCCCTAGAACAGTGTTTGGCACAGGCTAAGCACGCAATAGATATTTGTTCTGTTCTTGTGTTACGTGCCACCCACTGAGCTACAGGCAGAGGGTTGGTTCAATGACATGTTAGAAACAGCCCAGCCTGCAAAGGACATGCTGTGCTAGCCCAGCAATGGGCCTGCCTGCCACTCTTCAGGAGCTTTAGGAGGCAACAATTACTGTTTCTTCCATTGGGAGCTGCTGCTTCCTAGCATGCCAGGCTCTGCAGAATGAACCATTACCCCGGGCAATAGCCTATTTGATAAGGGGTGGATGTCTGACCCACCTAGAAGATGCTCAGTGGCCTCAGAATTGTTGTAGTTCATTAGCTCTGCCAGACAGGCTCTGTCTATTAGAGAAGGGGTCAGCAAATTTTGCTGTAAACAGCCAGACAGTGACTATTTCAGGTTTTCCTGTAGAGATATAAAAATCGAGGATATTATGTACGTACTTCAATAACAAGAGGGAGAACTGCTGCCTTGCTGTATCCTTTATGCCTGGGGAGAGTCATCCCTGGTGGTGAGCTTGCTTTGTATCCAGTGGCATCCACTAGAAGAAGAGTGACTGCTGAGGGGGAGAGCCTCGCAGGCCAAGGATGAGGTGAGGTGGTGGCACTGGTCAGTTTCACTTTCTATACTGTGACACCCAGATCTTGTGGGATTTCCTGGAAATCACGACTGTCTCACCATGAGGAACTTGGCTGGAGCGAGGTGAGTGCCTGAGTCACTGTCTCTGGATTGCCACCACTCGGTGCTCAGCAGTTGCCAGCAGCAGAGTCCTTAGTGTGTCCGTGGAAACCAGTGCAGACTGTAGGCAGCAGCAAAAGGTAGCCATCAACAGGGAAGCCAGAGCTGGGGGTAAAGGGGCAGGCATGTGCTGGCCTTGTGTCCAAGAGTCTACGCGCTAGCTGGAGCATGCCTGCTGTCGGTGATATCAAAGCTGTTGATGGATGGATTTGGCCTGCAGGCCATATTTTGCCAACCCCTAGAGGCCTGCTGGCTGAACTATCAGATATGGTTGCTTGGGAGAATTTGAATTTCAGGCTTAGCAACAGGGAGTCCATTATTTGGTCACCCTATGTAAGCAGAGTCATCATGATAGACAAACACTGAATTAGGGGCAAGAATTTCTGCTGCAGGAAGGCTGTCTGATAACTTGCCCTCCCAAGGCCGTTTCCTCCCTGCATGGTGTCCCGTGTGCTCCTGGCTGGGGTGGGGGTGCCTAGCTGGGAGGTAGCTCAGATTACTTTCCTGGATTCCTCAATTCTTTTTGTATTGTTGTAAGAACTCAGGTCACTTCTGTCTTCTTCGCAGTCTAAATAGTCCTAACCACAACAAAGCATTTACTCTTCCCTGCCTGTTTCCTTCCTTGACCCTTAATCTATCTTTTGCTGCCTTTATCAGAACTCTCAGAACAAGGTGTCTCCCTCAGGACAATTGTATTTCTCCCACCTGAGGGTGAGATGTGTCTGCCTTTCCTAATCTGAGAGATCCATATCTGTTTTATCTCCTAAACTTTGATGAATGAATGAATGATTTATAACCCAAAGGGATGAGGCTAAGCTATATGCTCTGTATTAAAACATCTCCTGGCTTGAGGCTTTCTCTATGTAATAACCATGCCAAAGACATATATTTATTGGTTTGTTTATTGATATTTTTCTTATATATCTTTTATTTATTAATCAGAAGTTTTCAAAGAAAGCTGGAAATGGTCTTTATCACTGGCCATTAGACAGAATATTTAGTGTGGCTAATGCTGCTTCACCATAGACACACAAATGCCCCCAAATTCCCTAAAACCATGTTCGGCTTCAGTTATTTAACAAGTCAGAACAAGATCCAGCACAAATCTCTGCTCCTCTTCTTTTGGGAACACCAAGTGCTCGGGGTGTGTCACTGTTGTCCTCGTCACTGTTCGTGTACAGATCCATTGTGACACTTCAGACATGAGTGATTACCCCTTGGAGAAATGAATTGCTTAACTAAATGCCTAGGAAATTGGTGATTAAAATATGATATTAAATTTAAATTTGGTAGTTAGCAAAGTACCTGCCAGGTAGTCAAAAATACTCTCACCTGCCGGGGGCTGTGGCTGACACCTGTAAGTCAAGCACTTTGGGAGGCCGAGGCGGGCGGATTGCCTGAGATCAGGAGTTCAAGACCAGCCTGGCCAACATGACAAAACCCTGTCTATACTAAAAATACAAAAATTAGCCAGGCATGGTGGCTGGTGCCTGTAATCTCAGCTACTTGGAGGCTGAGGCAGGAGAATCTCTTGAACCCGGGAGGTGGAGGTTGCAGTGAGCCAAGATCATGTCACTCCACTCCAGCCTGGGTGACAGAGTGAGACTCCATCTTAAAAAAAAAAAAAAAAGTCTCGCCTGCGTGTTGCCTCTTGCATGCTTCCCCTGTCCCAACCTGGGGACACAGCAGGAGGACCAAAAGACCTGAGTGTCGGCCCAGGGGTCCTGGCTAATGTTGACAACACACTGAGAAACTCCCAGCCCTTGCCTTTCCCATTTCTAGGTGTCTGGCACATCCCTCCCTGTGGACTTCCAAAATCATCTAAGATCAGTTCCATCAACTGTGTCACGATTCATCTTGTATTTACCACATTTTTTTCCCTTTTGTGGAAGTTGGAAATATACGTTAGTTTGGGTAATCTTAACATTTTCGTGTTGGGACCTCTTGGGCTCTCTGATGAGGGCTGTCACCCACCTGAGCATGCAAACTCACATTCCCTAGCCCCACCCTTGCCCCAGCATTAGCACCCACTCCAGGGAGCCCATTTGCAGAACCCTGCAACCCCAGCCAGTCTTAGCTCTTTCCGCACACTGTGGTGAGATATCATTTATCATTGGTAAGTAGTTCATAAATTCCTTGCATATTAAAATGTCAGTCATTTACTTTATATCAGTTTAAGCTGAAATTTACTTGCTTTTCTCAAGATGATTAAAGCTAGTGAGAAATATTTGAATGGTAATACTTCATTGTTAATATTGGGCAATTTAAAATTGATAATATGGTTATTAATGTGGTGAGTTCATGAGTGGAAATGGTGTAGTTTGTTGTAATATTTCTACTTTTTGTAATGCTTTTCTCTGGCTTGCCTGCTCTAACTCTAGATGCAGCCTCAGGAAGAAGAGAGTTAGAAGGTGGCTTTGGCCGAGGTCTTACCCATGATAAAATTAGCTAACGTTTCATGAGAGTTTACCTTGTTCCAGGCACTGTGCCTCACCAGTTTCCATGCCTTATTTCATGTTATCCTTAAGACAGTTGATAATCTGAGAACCATTAACATAAGCACTGCGAGCAAGGATTTTTGTTTTGTTTACATGTGATCCTCATCCCAACTAGACTGCTTGGTTGATGTGGGTATCATCTATATACTGTTGTTGAATAAACGAATCATCCCAATGGAAAGGAGGCTTAGAGAGTTTAAGTGACTTACTGAAAGCTAAACAATTTGTAAGTGCTATAATCAAGTCCAAATCCAGATTCAAGTCCTTAACCTGTAGGTTGCATTTCCTTCTCTAACCAGACAAGAAGAGCAGTGATCCCACCTCTTACTTCTGTGGTGCTTCAGTTTCCCTTTGGCTTTAATGCATTCTGTGCCTTTTGATCCTCATGGACATTAGATCAGGTGTGATCACCCACAGTGAGGAAGCTGAGGGTGGGGACGTTAAGAAATGATTGGCAGCCTAGTAGTGCACACAGTTGGAACTAAGTGCCTGCAGCTTCATGAGATGATAAGGTTCCAGTAGTGGAGTTCCATCTGCTCTAGCTCTGAAATAACAATACAACTCATCACAATGGCCAAACAATGTTCATTTGATTTCTCTGCCCATAAATCTTGGTGCTACTCAGTCTCTTAATTTTCACACTGTTAAGGTTCTCCTTGTGTGACGACCTGACCGCACCCATTGTCCTGCATTCACCTACATGCTAATAACTCCCAATCTCGATCCCTAGACTTCTCCCTCGAGGAGCAAACCTTTATTCCTTAGTGTGCAGGATAAGGCCATGGATGTCTCTTATCTGACTGGCCTGTAGTCATTGCAACTTATCCTACTTCTGAGGAACTTATTACATCTGGTCTTTTGCCCTGTCACCAAGCTTATACCCATCCAGCACCCGCTGATCCGACTCATCCCAACCTCATCCAGCCAGACTTCCAAGATAATACCTCACAACCATCTTTACCAATTCTCTGCTCATCCAAATAGTTTCCAAGTCCTGCTCAGGTCACTTTCCAACACCATCCCCACCTCTGCACCTCCAGGACCACTGACTAATTGAGTCTGTCTTCATCTCCTGCGGATGTACCACAAATCTTCGAAACTTTGTTGCCCAACCTTCACGTTTCATCTTCTTAAAACAATCTGCATGCTACAGACTGAGTGACCTCTGCTGGGCTTCTGATTTCTTGGGAGGAGACAGAATTATAGGCCTTAAAATACCTTACCAGCTCTTAATCCTACTCCTGGACAACATGAACTCTAGCCTGGGGTTGCCCTGCTGCCTTTTATATTTTTGAGTTTTAGTGTTTACCACTTCTTCTCCTTCCTTTTACAAGATTCAGCCCATATATCATCTCCTCAGTGTGGGGCTTTCTTCACCTTCCCACCTTCCCTACTTCCCTATGTCAACATTAGCTTGCTTGCTTGCTTTCTGCTTTCTCTTTTGTTATTGTTGAGACAGAGTCTTGCTCTGTCACCCAGGCTGGAGTGCAGTGGCAGGGGCTCACTGCAACCTCCACCTCCTGGGTTCAAGCGATTCTCCTGCCTCAGACTCCTGAGTAGCTGGGAATACAGATTCATGCCACCATGCCCAGCTAACTTTTGTATTTTTAGTAGGGACAGGGTTCCGCCATGTTGGCCAGGCTGGTCTCGAACTCCTGACCTCAGGTGATCCACCTGCCTTGGCGTCCCAAAGTGCTAGGATTACAGGCATGAGCCACCACTCCCAGCTGACGTTAGCTCACTATCCAGTGCTTCCTTAAAGTCCTTCTAATGTACATGCAGTCATGTGAAACATAATGACATTTTGGTCAATGATGGGCTATATAAATGACAGTGGTCATATAAGATTATGATATCGCATTTATACTGTACCTTTTCTATGTTTTGATATGTTTAGATCCACAAATACTTATCATCATGTTACAACTGCCTACAGTATTCAGAGAAGTACATGCTGTAGAGATTTGTAACGTACGAGCAATAAGCTGCATCATGGAGCCTGGGTGTTCAGTAGGCTGTACCATCTAGTTTTGTGTAAAGTACTCTCTATGATGTCTGCACAATGACAAAATCACCTAATAATGCATCTCTCAGAATGTATCCCTGTCATTAAGCAATGCGTGACTGTCTATATACATAAATATGTGTATATTTATATATGCATATACATAGGTGTGTATATATAAATATACATAAAAATTTGTGTATTATATATGGCTTTTATTTTTCATTTCATTGGAATTGTTAATGTACAGATCTGTTTCTTTTACCTTTTTTTTAAATCTTCTTGTCATGTTTCTTAGCATGCAAAGACAATTTTCTTAAATGCTAAACAATTTGTGTAAGTTATAGAGGCTCTGGATGATATTCTCTTCCTCCAGAGAGGCTCCTTTCTGTCCTCGGAAGGCAGATAGATAGAGGTAGATTATCTCAGTCTAAACTGAGCAGAAGGGATTGTAGTTTTATGAGAACTTGTCTACCTCTAGTCCATTCACACCCTCTTTGGGAGTTCCAACCATGAGCCTTAGGTGTCCACCGGGGCCTCTTCCCTTCGGTGAAGTACTCCCCGGTCCACAAAAACGGCAAACAAAAACTTTATCAGCAGCTTCTGCCAGGTTTTTTATCCCCTTGCGCTTTGCAATTCTAGAGGTCAGCAAGTGCCTCAAGGGGAATGAAGCTGAGAACAGGATCGCCTCCCTGTATCCATTTTGTCACCTAGACAAGGCTCCCCATTTCTTGCTGATGTGGTCAATGTCAAGTCCACTTTGTCTCTCTAGCACCACGAGACTGCCGAAAGCTCTACTGCTCCTTTCCATGCTGGCGGTGGCCTTGAGCCCAGGCCCTCTGCCTGCGTGCTCGCCCTCTGCTTCTCACAGAGAGCTGGCAAGGTCTCCAAAGAGAAAGGAGCAGTGTCAGCGCCTAGGCTCACCTCCCTAAAGTTCCTTCTCGCAGGGACTTTGGCCACGTAACTTCTCGTTATCTAAGCAAATCATCAACACCTTCAAACACTTTCTCTGTCTCTCTATTTTGTATTTCATCCAGTTTTTCCAGTTGTTCTTAGGGGGAGTGTTGGTCTGCAGCGAGTACTTCAGCATAGCCAGCATAGCCAGAAATGGAGTCTGAAATCAATTCTTTGAAGCAATAGCATTTCAAATCAGAATGTGCTACTTTTCTGTTATTTTGAAGAAGATTACTACTTTTATAGACTGAGGTTCTCTCTTCATAAATCTATAATGGGCAATGCTAAGAAACTAGACAAACAGTCAAAACTGTGCATTTCCTTATGCTATATATTATTTTATAGTAATCCAGAGAAGTCTTTTGTATTTGTACACCATGCTAAATTTCCCAAAAATCACACAGACAGGCTAGGAAAATAAGCCTACTGGAATTTTATTTGTCTATTTAAATCTATTGTATCACATAACCATAAACCTAGTCATGCCTAGCAAAATATAGCAAGTCCACATACACTTACATCAGGATATCTAAATAGCATTGGAGGTATACTTCAACTAGTAAAAAATTGTGGTAGGAATCTAACTGTGGGGAATTCAAGTTTAAACTTCATCAATCAAATGGGACAGAAGTGTAATTACTCTGTGTTAATGCTTTGCTTATCACCCTAGCTTAGATAAGAAAATTCTGGTTTCCTAGCATAAAATTCAGATGACCTGAATTTGTGTTCTTGTTATTTGGCCTTAAGCAAGTAGGATTTTCCCTGGGTTCATTTTCTCCTTTATAAAATGGGCCAGCATGATTTATTTTACTCTTTTTGTGTGTCTGGTAAGAGAAAATTAGGTCATTATATACAAATGTACTATGAAAAGTTAAGTGCACTTACAGATATGTGTTGCTATTAGTTTTTAAAAGTTTTGAGGGAGTATTAGCGATACATGAATACAGAAGTTCAGACAAACTCAAACCTGGGCATCTGACTCAGAAAATGGCTTTTAAGAAAAGCATGCTGGGTTGCAAAGCAAAAGGAGGTTCCTGCAGCTGAGTCTTAAGTTAGTGTTGGTGGTCATATACCTGTTCTGATTTCAAAGGGGCCAGGACGTTTTCTGTTTCTCTACTTCTGGTCCTCTTCCCTCTCCTTTTATCCCCAGTCTCTCCCCAAAATATGAAAATACACACACACACACACACTTGCACTACTCTAGGATTTAAGCCTAAATTTGCATCCTTACATCACTAATTCTATGGGGACAAGCACATGTAGGGAGGATAGGGTTTTAGGTTGGAGTCCTTTGGTCCCTTCACACAAGCAGGGCTCACATCCTTCCCTGACAACACTATTTGTGATCCTGGACGTTCCAAAGGGCCTGAGAGCTCGGAGTTTCCAGGAGGGACGGGATGAAGCCCTGGAAATGAGGAGGAAAGTAACAAAGCGGTTCAGCAGGAGAATATGAAAAAAGCATCCGCCTCCCCTGACATGAGGCCTGGGGCCACCTTAAGGTGTGAGGAGATGAGAAAGGGGCAGAGTCACTTGGCAAGGATGGCTTTAGCCCTGTCTGCAAGATTCTGGAGAAATAAGCATCAGCCCCTCCTTATGGGACACACTCTGTACCAGGTTCTCCACTGAGTACTTTGACATTTGATCTTCACAATAACGGGTGAACTAGACCACTTGTGATAGGCTGAATTGTTACCTCCCCTTCCCATCACATGCACATGTTGAAGTCTTAACCCCCAGTACCTTAGAATGTGACTGTATTTGAAGATGGAGTATTTAAAGAGGTAATTAGCTGAAAATGAGGTCATGGGGTGGACCCTAATCTAATCTGACTGGTGTCCTTGTAAGAAAAGATTAGGACACAGGCACACACGGAGGGTTGCCCATGTGGAAACACAAGGAGAAGTTGGCATCTACAATCCAACTTCTCTGAGAGGCCTCAGAGGAAACCACCCCTGCTAAGAACACCTCGATCTTGGACTTCCAGTCTCCAGAACTGTAAGAGAATAAATGTCTGTTGTTTGAGCTCCCAGTCTGTGGTACTTGGTTACGGCAGTCCTGGGATATCAGTGCTCCATAGTATACAGCAGCAAATGGAGTGCAGTTCTGGATGGGGAGAAAAAGACACTGGCCATTGTCTTTTGAGAGCTTTTCTGGGACTACATACAAGTATCAGAAAAATACTTCTTCATCTTATTCTCAGTTTTGAATAGACATTTCTGTTTAAGCTTTGTAACTAAAAGAAACTAGGTTTTTTCATCTCATTATTTTATGCGTGCTTTGTAAACTAGCTTGAATTTTATTGGTAATCCCTTCTTTCTTTTAATTTAATCCTCTAACTTTGAAATCAAGAGAGAAGTTTCACAGAGGACTCTTCTTAATCCTCCCCTAATCATTACTGTAAAAATTGGGCTTGCATTTAAGACTTGTTTTATTATAATCTACCTAACGTTCTCTTAATATTCCTCTTACGCAGTAATAGTGATAGTGATAGAAATTGATATTGAGTAGTCATTTACTGTGTAAAGAACTTAACATATATGACTTCATTTTAAATAAAATATATATTTTAGAACAGTTTTAGGTTTTCAGAAAAACCTGTAAATCTAAAGGTAGTACAGAGAATTTCCACATACACTACACCTAGGTTCTCTTATTACTAAACTCTAGGTTGTGATGGACATGTGTTACAATTAATGAAGTAACACTGATACATTATTAATATTAGCTGAAGTCCATGCTACATTAGAATATCATTAGCTGTTACCTAATGTCGTTTTTCTATCCCAGAATTTCACCCAAGATACCACATTGCACTAAGTCATCCTGTCTCCTTACGCTCCTCTTGGCTGTGACAGTTTATCAAACTTTGCTTGTTTTTGATGCCCTTGACACTTTTTTTTTTTTTCAGTTGGAGTCTCACTTTGTTGCCTAGGCTGGAATGCAGTGGTGTGATCTCAGCTCACTGCAACCTCCGCCTCCTGGATTCAAGCAATTCTCCTGCCTCAGCCTCCAGAGTAGCTGGGACCCACCACCATGCCTGGCTAACTTTTTTGTATTTTTAGGAGTGACAGGGTTTCACCATGTTGGCCAGGCTGGTTTTGAACTCCTGGCCTCAAGTAATCCACCTGCCTTGGCCTCCCAAACTGCTAGGAGCCCTTGACACTTTGAGGAGCACTGGTCAGATATTTTGTAGACTGTTTCCCAACTGAGATTTTTCTGATATTTTTCACATGATTAGACTGGGATTATATGTCTCTGGGAGGAAGGCCACAGAGGTAAAGTGCCACTTGCATCACATCATAACCAAGGTACACACTATCAATGTGACTTGTCATTGTTGGTGTTGACCTTGACCATCTGGCTCAGGTAGTATTTGTTAGGTATTTTCACTGTAAAATGACTCCCTCTCCCTTTCCATAGTGTATTCTCGGGTGCGGGTTACTATGTACATCCCACACTTAAGAAATGAGGAGTTATGCTCTGCATAAATTATTTGCAATGTTTCTAATTTGGAAATATGTCCCCCTTCTCCATTTATTTCAATCAGTTGTATCAGTATGGACACAGGGATATTTTACATATATGGTTTTAAAATTTATTTTATTTATGTTTATCTTAAACTTTAAATTTTCATCTAATACCACTTTTGTGGCTCGGCTGTTGGGAGCTCTTTCCATTGGTTCCTGTGTCCCTTTGTCATACTCCCATCATCCATCATCATTGTGACATTTTTCGTTAGATTTTTTTTTTTTTTTTTTTTTTTGCATATCTTTGATTCCTGGTACTACAAGATGCTCCAGACTCATCTTGTGAATTTTGATTCAGTTTTAGAGCTTACTCTTTCTCAAGGCTCCCTGATTCACTTTGCTGGAGAATAGCACTGGAAATCACGCTTTGGGTGCTAGAGGTACTGGTGCTACTGCTGACTAATGGCTTCCAGGCCCTCTCAACTGATAGAGCAGGGCAAGAGGTGTCTGTACACTAACCCCTGTATATACTTGTATCCATAACTATTTCTGTAGGTAACTATGCATCTGTATTAGTCTAAACATTAGTCTAAACATGAGTTCATACTGCTGTCTGCATCTCCATTTATGACCCCATGGATTATTCGAATCTCCCTCTTGCTTAGCTGTAAATCCTTACCATCGGCTATCTATTTATTTAATTGTCCAATTTTGGTATACATCTACAGCAGCATGAAGATTATGAAACTATGCCTCTGTGGGAAACAGCTTTACTATTCAGAGTGTAGTGCTTTGTGCTGTTTCCTTTGCTTTTATTACAGATTTGAAAGTTTTTTCAGGTCACACCTTTTCTCCACCCATCATGTAGTAGTAGTATGTTAGATTGGTTGGTGACATCCTGCACTCCATCTTGGGATCCTATCATTTTGTTTTTGTCTTCTTAAGGAGAAATTTTAAAAATGCTTGTTTTCCAGATGAGGAAACGGAGGCACAGAGTTTAATGAGCCCGAGGATTTCACAGCAAGTAATTAGTAGAGGTTAAATTTGAGGTTAGATTTATAGGTCCCAGTTTGAAGGTTAACATTGTCCTTGAAAAGGTAAACATTGATTACATTTTCATAAAACAAACCCAAACGCATGCTTGTCAATGAAGGGGAGCCTGGAGATGAAGACATGCCACTGGGGTGACTGACCACACTCAAAGCCACAGCATGACACCATACTCGGTAGTGACTCACAGCTCACTCCTCACACAAACTGATGCTGGAAGGATTCCTCTCAGGGAAGTGTGTGGTTTCTAATATTTCTATATCAAGTGAAGGTCTGAGGTAGCAAAATAGGAAACCTGAGTGTTTAAGGTAGATGAACCATTTTCCTGCCCCTGATGTGTGGGGGTTCACTAAGGAAGCAGAAGCATAGAATATATATAGACCAAAACTTGCAAATAATTAGAAGATGAAACCAACTTTATTTTTAAAGGGCCATTTAGTTCTATAAGGTTAAATGCATAGACTTGTGCTAGGAGAATTAGGATTTCATATATATGATTTAGGTTATATTTATCCCGTACATATATGATATATGATTTATTGAAAGGAATTTGCTCTTGTGATTACGGAAGGGCTGAGAAGCCCAAAATCTGCAGCATGCCCTAGAGACCTGATAGGGCAGGTAGACTGGTAGGCTGGCTACTGGAGAATTCCCTCTTGCTTGGGGAAGTCGGTCTTTTTGTTCCGTTCAGGCCTTCAGCTGATGGGTTGAGGTCCACCTACATACATTATGGAGGGCAATCTGTTTTACCCAAAGATTATAAATTTAAATGTTAATCTCATCCAAAAACACTCTTCAGGCTGACACATAAAATTGACCATCATCCCTGAAATGGCTACACAGAGCCTGTACTTTCCTTAGGTGGGGAAGAAAAACATTAGGAAAAACGATGCCTCTTATAAACTATATGCAAACAGGTCTCATTGGAGTAGCATTCGTACATGCTCAATTGCAGCTAACTGGAGGACCCCAGAAAGATTTGAACTAGCTTATGCCTGAGTGAGGCACGTTTGTGAAGAAATAAAGCACTTTTCAAAGAAATGAACAACTTTCTTGTTATGCCTAAGCAGCTGCAGTTTCTATTCTTAGCAGACAAGGGGATAATTCACTACACAAAAACATATCCCAGCATTGAGGCATTCACACTTCACAAGGTGAAGCATTATTGCACTGACAACTTTATTGCCTTTTTTCCCCTCTCCCTGAAATGAGTTTCCTGGGGATGAGGCCTGCCGCCTTCGGTTCACCAGCTGCCATGTGCTCTATTATGCCAGTGATAATGAAGATCCCCCAGAAGACCGTGGCCGACACAATCAAAATATGACTTACTCATTACGGAGATTGGTGGAAATAGTCAAATTTCCTGTGATATAGGGCGAGGCTGACAACCTAGCTGGTCTCAGAGAAACTCCAGGCTCTAGTGGATTAAGATCATGGTTTGTGAATCAATGGTGTTGTCAGAGACACCACCTATAAGCAAATATTTTTCCTGGATAGGGCCGGAAATAGTCTGAGTGTTGTAATTCAGAATCTCTGGGGCCTTTTTCTGCTTCCAGGAAAGCAGCATTGATGATTGTTTTTAGTGTTATTTCATATTAATCACATTTTCAGATATGCACAAAAGTAGAGGGAAGTTAATGGAACCCTATCGTCCATTGACCACTTCAACAATTCATTTTGCTTGTCTTGTTGCAGTATGACTCCTCACACTTCTTGCCATTCCCCCATCCCCCTTGAAGTCTTCTAAAGAGATCCCAGACATAATGTCACTCCATTTATAAATACTGCGGGATGTCTCTTTAACAGATGAAACTTAAAAACATAACCATAATAACATTTTCACACCCAATGAAACTTAAAATAATTTCTCATCATTATGATATACCTGGCCTGTGTACAAATTTCTACTTTTCTGAAAAATGTTTTTTTAGTGTTGGTTTGTTGGAATTACAGCCCCAAAGATTCCTGGGCAGTATTGCTTGGCTTGCCTCTCAATGTCTCTTTTGTGTCCCTCTGTAGTAATTTCCTCTCCATCTTTTTACGCAGACATATATTGCATGATGGCAACCAGATGATTTACATGAAATAGAACCGGCTACTTTCTGCATTGGCAATGGCTTCTTCAACATGTAGTTACTCATGCTTATGCTTTTACTAGTACAGAGGGTGGACTAGAATGAACCACTTTCTTACTTCTCCAGTGACACTGGGTGCTTCCTACAGTGTTAAAACAGGAGGCTCCTGAGACCTCACAGTTTTACCTCCCACAAGTTGTTTGAACTGTGGGTTCCAATGTTGTCAACCTGATTCTGCATTCTAAAGTTGCCCTTTAACTTTTCACTGAATGGTTTCCACAGACATTGATGAAAATACTCTACATCCACTACTTCATTAGGAACTGCAAAGTGCTGATTTTTTTATTTTTTAATGTATTTTATGTTTTTTTGGAGACAAAGTCTCGGTCTGTTGCCCAGGCTGGAGTATAGTGGCACCATCTGGGCTCACTGCAACCTCTGCCTCCCGAGGTCAAGTGATTCTCCCACCTCAGCCTCCGAAGTAGCTGGGATTACAGGCACCTGCTATCAGGCCTGGCTAATTTTTGTATTTTTTTAGAGGATGGGTTTTCACCATGTTGGCCAAGCTGTTCTTAAACTCTTGACCTCCGATCACCTGCCAGCCTTGGCCTCCCAAAGTGCTGGGATTACAGGCATGAAAGTGGTGATTTTCTAAACCTGCCACTTAATAATTAGAATTTTGTCGTACAGAATTTTTCATCATTAACTACATGGGTACCAGAAGTATGTTCGTATGGAAAAGATAGGGTATGTGCTTGACTTTTTCCCTTTATTTACTGATTTTCAAAAAAATAAAGCTGATGCCTTAGCAACTTCCAAGAATAAGCAAGGATTTTTTTTTTAATCATTATAAACAGATGAGTTTTTATGAATTTGATTTTTTAGTCCATTGCAGACATTATTTTATTTTTTGATGTTCAGAATATCTCATCTTGATTTTGGGGAACTCCTTTAGGCTGAATCTTTGACATGACTCCTGTGGTTGTTGGTAGCCCTGTTGCCTTCCAGCCACACACGATGTTCGGGATTTACCTTACGTATTTCTATCTTAGACTTAGAGCACTGTTCCTTTAGTGAGAAATGGTAGTCAGAGGCCACTATTATATGTGAGGGTTGCTAACTACTACTAGATTCTCCTTATGTTTTCTTGGCCTTTCCAGTGGGTAGAACTGGGAAGTCCTTATTTTAGAAGAACAAGAAAATAAATCATAAGCCCATGATAGTATTTCTAATTCAAATTTAAGATGGTAGTTTTCATGCTATTGATTTTGTATTTATACCTCTTTTATCTTACACTAAAAACTTTGTTAACTACATTGACATTATTTGCTTAACAATTTAACAATTACTTGTAAAATTACATATTTTCTCTTGTACAGAAATGTTAATTTCAAAATAACACTAGTATGTTAATAACTATGATTACTAAATGCAATTTAAAATTCTTTTGTGCATGTGTGTAGATGAATATACTCTAAAATTCCTGTATTTAGAGCCACTGGAAATATTTTTCTTCTTTATGCCAATACAGTAACTTGATATCCAGTTAGGGTCATTTAATTTTCAAATTGTGATTTCATTTATATTTTGGATTATAGTGGGGTGGGGAAAGCACACACATTTCCTGGCCATCTCTCTGTTAGCCGGTGCATGCCCCAAGGTGTTTCCTGGATCAGGCAATTTTCCAGGTTCCCTCTAAGCCCAGCGCTTTCCTTCACCTCCGCACTCCTCTCAAGAATCCTCTGGGATGGACCGAAAAAGTGGGGCGGCCAGTGTTGATTCTGTCCCTTCTTATACTGCTCATACACTGCCCATCTGGAAACCTACTACAAATTATACTTCAAATTGGATATCAAAGTTGATCATGTGTTTACTTCCAAATCCACATCAGATGGAAATCTCGCACTGCAAATGTGACTCACTATCTGCTTCAGAGTCTGACAATGCTCTGTCATCCTTCCAAGTGTTCTCTATTTTCTCAGAACTCCAGCGACTTGATCTGAAGTCAGTTAGAGAACTGTTGAGCCTGGACTCCTATGGGCCTGTTTACCATTCATAACCCAAAACCCCTCAATCATCCCCTGGCCTACTCCTTTGCTAAGGCCAAGTCTACAACTTTGAAATCAAGTGATCAACACTGCCCTCTGGGCTTCTCCTTCTCCTCACCCCATGGGTAGAGATTTGCTGACCTGGAAGGGTATTAAAGAACAGATGTTCACCTTCCTCCTTCCAGCCTGTTTCCCCTTCAAATTTCTGTAGAACACGCTGGAGTTGTTCTGTCCTGTTACCGCAACAGAGACGTTATAAATTTCAACCAAGTTCCAGGACTGCAGATGTTTCTCTCCGTGGTCCAGTGGCATTCTCTGTCATCCATACTCGAGGTTCCCTTTGATATTCTTCTTTGGCTACTGTAATTCACACAGGCCCAAGGGCCTCACTGCCTCCACCTAATATGGAGCAGATACTTTCTGGACATCTGAATTAGCCTTGTAAACACCTTACATGGCTGAACAGAGCCACTCAAGAGGCTGGATACTATATAGAGATAGCTATAAAAGCCATTTTATTTCCATAAATTTAGAATTTCTTAGGCACACTTGCCAAATATAGGAATCTTGGGTGATAAATAGTCATTTAGATATTCAAACTTTGCATGATTCATATCATAGGAGAATAACTTTGCTAGCTGAGTAGACACTAGTTTATGTCAAGGATTTCTTCACTTGGCCATAGATAGAAGGCATTTATCATTTGTTATCTTTAGGCTCTCTTTCTCCTATTCAGTTCTAGAAATATATTTCAACTAAGAGCTGTCCAGGTAAATGGATGATGTTGCTGTGTGTTAAATTTATGGCTCAATTACAATCAATCTTATGCTATCACCTTCTAGTGTCTGTATATAATTAATATAAACAAAGTAGTAAACCAACATTTCTTAGCCAACTTGTTTCATGCTGGTAAAAAAATAAAATAAAATCAATGCCTGTTTTCAAAGTAATTTGCTCCAGAATACCATCTTAGATTGTCCAGATAGGTGCGATGGTAAAGAGAATTATTTCCTTGGGTATCATTTACTCTAGTATTGTAGATTAGTAAGTGATATTTACCTTGCTTAAATTGACAGCTCAAATTGTAGGCTTTTTCTCTACCCCATCATTCCTGGCAGGTTAATTGGATTGGGGGGATCAAATGTATAGCGGTCAGCTTCTAAAGCTTCCGCTAGCAGTATGGAAAGGCAGTACAGTGACTAGGTGAGCTCTGTCATTTGAGGATTTCCACACCAAACAAAGTCACCACCTACTTTGCCCAACCAGAGTCAATCCTGGGCCATCTTGGTTTAGGATCTATGTTTTGCTACACATCTATCATGATAAATCATTAAAACAAAATCTTGTAAATATTTGCCTTTTAAACTAAAACAATTCTACACTGTAAACCAATTGAACACATTGCTGTTGTTACAACGAAGCCATTCAATTAAAACAAAATTGTTCACTCGCAGTGACTTCCTCGCATTGAGATATTTAGCATTCTGGATCCAGATGCACTGGGAAGCTGAGCTGCTTACCACTTTTGGTCCATGGCCCTTTAGGGTTGCTGAAGATATTAGACACTAATTTTTCCACTGAAAACTTTATTAGGCATTCTTTTGTTTGGCCAGACAGACATCTGTGTTTCCAGATTAATGTATTAGGAATTTTTAAATCCTAGAAACACATTTAGCTGCTTTGCAGAAATTTCAATATGTGCTCAAAGGATTATCACAGATCTATAGAGGGTATTATTATGTAGATTCATCTGTTCACCCTGCAAAAGACTGAGCCTTACAGCAAATCTCTGTATATTAAAAAAAAACAGAGTTGGTGTATTTTGGCAAAGCTCCAGATTCGTTGAGTCTGGTGTCAACGAATCTGGAGCTTTGCCAAAGATTGGTGAACGGGTTCCTGAATGTTCGTCTCAAAATATATCTCCTCCTGAATTTAAATAGCTCATATGTGCAAGGTGGCTGTATTTATGCTATTTTTAAGAATAGCATAACATGTAATGGCGTAAAACCAAACAATTTGGAGTTAACCTAATTAATATGAAAATGAAGGTCAAATGCAAACTGACATCAAATTGCCACATAAGGTAACATATTCACATTCCTAACATATAAAGAGCATATATGCATTTTTAAAAATGATGTACAAAATAATTAGAAGTTAGGTGAGAGCATGAACAAGTAGTTTATAAAATAAATTCAGATAGGCAATACAAATACAAGAAATGTTAGCCTTATTAGTAACCAGGAAAGACCTGATTAAACAGTGAGAATCAATTGTTCCCTTAAGAGAGTCCAAAGATGAAAATCAAAGAGGACCCCACCATGGAAAGCGTCCGGGAGCTTCAGTGCTGCGGGTCTCGTTGACCAGGGAGCGCCCCCAGAGAGTGAGTTGTCAGCACTTATTTCAAGCTCTAAATTAATGAATCTTCTCCTGATCTGCCAACCAAACAAGATTACAACGTGTATATAAAGCATTTTTACGTAACAGTGTTTTGAGGGGAGGAGAAAATAAAAATAACAACCTAAAACTCGAATGATAAGATCTTGGTTAGATAAATTATGGTATAGTCATATAATAGGATAATAGGCAGCTACTAAAACAGTTAATAGAAGTCTATTTCTTGACATGAAAAGATGTTGATTGCATATTTCACTGGAAAACAACAAGTTGTAAAATAACTCTGCAGCAACAAAAACTATTTTAAAATAAATCGTAACGCCAAGAATATCAGAAAGTCTAAAAGCATGCATATTTCCGTAGCAGGCTCAAAGATGGATTTTTTTTCTCCATTTGGCTGATCCGTATTTTTTTTTCCTCTCTGCCTTTCTTCCCCCTTTTATATTTAATAATCAAATATTACTTTTGCAATATGAAAAAAGTGACATATTTTAAAAACAGAATGCCTGCGTCATCAGAATGAGCATTATCTCTTGTTGTCACCTTGGGAAACAATAAAAGTCTAATGATGTGTAAAACTACTTTTGTGCCTTTTCACTAGAATCATGTTCTATACTGAAAAAGGATCAATTTTCATCAGTTTGCTGAGATGACATCTTAGTATTCCTCATTTCCTGTATTTTCTTGCAGGAAGGCTGCAACCCGCAGAGTGACCTGTGTACCTACCTGTCTTCACAGCTGGAAAGAACTTAATGCATCTATGTAAACTGATTAAGAATTACAAATCACAACGATGAAACCATCAAGGAAATTCCTTTAATAAGTTCCACATATATTTTCAAGGCCATATATTGTTTTTCTCATAAATGTAAGCATGCAAGCATTTAAGATACTTTTTGAAGTAAGTCACACCTTCATGATTTTAAAAAATGAATACAATGTAAGTTTATCTTCATTCAAGAACACACCCACAAACACATATATTTCACCATTAATTATCTTTAGATTGTACCAGTTGAAACAAAAGTCCAACCCAAGAGGTTTTAAAAATGCTGTAGTAGTAAGTTAACATCAGGAAGCTGGGGATATGGCAATCCAGTCTGCAGCACATCTGTCTGGAATAAAAGATGAGCAGACCACTATTAGCTACCATTTATTGACCATATGCTCCATGCCATACCCTTTATATCCATGATCTCTCTTAATCCTCAGGACACTCCTGAGAGGAAAATGGTGTTGTCCTTAAATGCGGAGGCCTAGAGAATCTCAATGACTTGCTCAATTTCACGTTCTATTAAGTGGCAGAACCCAGGAAAGTCTGACTCCAGTGTTCTTGCTCTTCATAATACATTAAACTAGTGGTGATGAGGAAAACACAATTAGAAAAATCACTGATTTTCTTATTGCATTATTCTTGCAGAGGTAAGTTACTTCTTTCTTTCTTTTTTGGTACTTTTTAGGAAAAAAGTCCTGCTTTCCTTAATGTAAATACCATCCATGAACAAATGACAGAGTAGGCACATTCCACAAATGTATTTAAATTTCAAATGTTTCCATTTTCTAGAGACCCAGGATCTGTCAATTATTTGTTCCCTACACAATATTCTGCTGATACCTATAATCAAGGTAATTATTTGTCACACATGTGAAATTGTACTGCTACATATAATCAAAGCAGAGAATTTTCGACATGCTGACAAGTGATTATATTTTGCCATAAGACAATCCTCTGGGTCCCTATAGAACACTCCCCAATTGTTCCTCTTCTGTTTTACTTAAAATATTCTACCCTAAATTATAAAGATGTATGTGAATGTCATTTCTGTTGTTAGTAAGTTTTGCGACGACAAGCACTTTTCATGTGACACCCAGAGAGTGGAGCAGGCATGGGAAAAATATGCAAGACCCAGACAGGGCAGGCACTAACACTGAAGTATGCCAGCCCTTAGAATCGACAGCCAGCACAGCAACCAAAATCAAAGCAAAATAAAACCAAAGAAGCAGACATCCCCAGGAGGAAGACAAGAGTCTTTTCCTCTGAAACTCCCATGGTTTTGGGTTGAGTGAGGAACCATGAGTCTAGCATGGGATTGAGAGAGATGACACAGCTGCCTCTGCTGGCCCAGAACTTTCAGGACGGAAAGTAACTGCTGTGGAGAACAAGTGACCTGTCTTCCTGAACAGACCATGTAGACAGCTCATGTCTGTGTGGTCCTCTTGCCTGGTTTCTGTAATGCCCTCTGCTCACCACCCAGACTGTAAGACACTCGAGAGTGTGATGGCTTATTATCCTCTTTTTCAATGTCCGTTGAGGACTTGGTGGCAGAGGGCAAAACTTTGCGTCCCAGCACCCAGCACAGAGCCAGTGATCTCCAGGCTGAGCAAGTGTCCTCGGCAGCTGTGACTTCTCTCTCCAGGTGCTTCAAGGTGTTATTCTGTGACTGGACCGACCATGGGCTGCCAGCTTGCTGCTGGTTGTTCCTACACTTTCATGGCCTACTCCTCTGCTTCTGAGAATAGCAATTTACCCAACAAAGGCAGTTATCCACCTGCCTACCATTCAGGACTTTCTACTTCATTTACAAGTGCGTTTCATTGTTAACCTAAAGCATTTTGTCCATACTGTAAGAGTCAGCACAGGGTGGTGACGTGATCTTGAATTTTCAGTAAAACAGATCTGGTGAATTCTGGTTGGGCCATTATGCTGCATAGGCTAAAAGAAATGGCTTTCCCACTAACTTTCAGTTTCCTTCAAATGGACATAGTGATACCTTACACAGGCTTACTGAGAGGAATAGATGAAATGGAGAAGGTGAAGCCTTATGTTCTTCATTATAGAAGCTCATTACATGTTTCTGTCCTTCTCCTAACCCCTTCATCTTCCACTTACCCCAAGACTACAGTCCACATAAAGTTTGGCTATGGAGAAATACCAACTACATTTTTAAAGGATGGTGTATTAGTCTATTGTCATGCTGCTAATAAAGCCATACCTGAGACTGGGTAATCTATCAAGAAATAGAGGTTTATTGAACTCACAGTTCCACAAGAGGGCTTGCGCAGGGGAAGTCCCATTTATAAAACCATCAGATCTCCTGAGACTTATTCACTACCATGAGAACAGTATGGGGGAAACTGACTCCATGATTCAATTATCCCCACCTCACCCCACCCTTGACACGTGGGGATTAATACAATTCAAGATGAGATTTAGGTGGGGACAAAGCCAAACCATATCAGATAGAAAGCAATGAAGAAATCCACAAAAACATGCTACAAGTTTATTAGGATAGCTTTGAAATCAGCAATGCAAAAACCTAGCTAGCAGCAGCTCCGTTAGAGGGAAACAAGCATCTCAAGGTGGAGCTTGAAAGGAAACAAAATCCTCTTGGTTGTAAAACTTGAGCCCATTTGTTTAAAAAAAAGAAAAGAAAAAGTCAGTCATGCTCTTTTCTAGCTGCATCTCATACATTTTATATTTCAAATCACACTTAAATCAACAGATAAACGTTTCTTTGCAGCTCTCCAAAAATGTTTTACATTTAAGTACCACATGTTTAACTCGACCCAGTTTTCCACTAGAATAAATAACTTTCTTTAAATAGATGATACAAGTGGAGATTATGCTGTCCAGTATTTGACATAAATCCAGTCATAAAATGTGGGGACAAAATGATACAGTTAGATTTTCCTTTCAAATCATTCAGTGGAAGAACTGCTTAGAATTAGCTTCATGTTTCGAATGAAACTTTTATCCATGAAGTGCACATTCATTTGTAGCCTGTTCAGGAATTTGCATTTCTGCCATTCTTATTTCTCGGTTCCCCTGGCAATTCTTCTCTTGTGCAAAAATTCTTAGAAGTTGACAAGGTGTGGTGGCTCATACCTGTAATCCCAACATTTTGGGAGGCCGAGGCAGGTGGATCCCTCGAGATCAGTTCGAGACCAGTCTGGCAAAACCCCTTCTCTACTGAAAATACAAAAATTAGAGGTGTGGTGGTCTGCACCTGTAATCCCAGCTACTTGGGAGGGAGGCTGAGGCATAAGAATCCCTTGAATCCAGAAGGCGGAAGTTGCAGTGAGCTGAGATCACGCCACTGCACTTCAATCTGGGTGATAAAGTGAGACTCTTTTCTCAAAAAATAGTAATAAATACATAAATAAATAAACTTTTAGAAATTGAGGCACCTTTCACCTGATTCTTTCCCATTGCTTCCTGTAGGGAAGTTAAAGACCGGGATGCAGAGGGCACCCTGGACTCACACAAGGGATGTATTTGAAATAGCACCCATCTTCCATGTTAAAAAATTTTTGTATTGGTCATGAATGTATATAATTTAAACATCAAAAATTGTTAAAAGGAAGACAGTGAAAGGCCCCTTTCCCACCTTCCCTGTGCTCCCAATCGGTTCCATTTCCAACACCCACAGTAGACAAATACTGTTTGGGTCCTTACTTATTCTTCCAGATACATTTTATGAATATGCTATCCTTTCTAGGTAAGTATACACATATGTATATACACACACTCATTCACCAATATTCACACACATGACTCGTTTTCTATTGCTACAAACTTAGTAGCTCAAAAAAGTCGCAGTTACTATCTTACAGTGTCAGTGGGTCAGGAGTCTGGATGCAGCTTTGCTGTGTCCACTACTCAGGTTCTCACAAGGTTGCATTCAAGGTGTCAGGTGAGCTGTATTCCTTTTGGAAGCTGCAAACCCTCTTCTCAGCTGTAGATGAGGAAAAATATCTGTTCCTCACTCATCCTAGGTTCATGGCTGGAGACTCTATAACCAAAGATAAATCAACAAAAGAAAAGCATATGAATTTATTTAATGTAAGTTGTACATGATAAAGAAGGCTCCATAACAGGTCTCTTTTTTTTTTTTTTTTTTTTGAGATGGAATCTCGCTCGTGGCCCAGGCTGGTCTGTCGCCCAGGCTGGAGTGCAGTGGCCTAATCTCAGCTCACTGCAAGCTCTGCCTCCTGGGTTGACATCATTCTCCTGCCTCAGCCTCCTGAGTAACTGGGACTACAGGCACCCACCACCACACCCAGCTAATTTTTTGTATTTATTAGTAGAGACAGGGTTTCACTGTGTTAGCCAGGATGGTCTCAATCTGCTGACCTCATGATCCACCCGCCTCTGTCTCCCAGAGTGCTGGGATTACAGGTGTGAGCCACGGCGCCCGGCCACTTCTTCCTCGGTTTTAAAGGCCTGCTTCAAGGGAGAAAGGCAGGAGGAAGGTAGAGAGAGATCCTCCTGTTTCTGCTGTTGTCTCAAATGCCAGTGTGCCATATTTTCGGATAATGTGTCCTGAACCCTATCAGAGCACACATGATTGTTAGCAGAGTTCAGTTCCTTGTATTTGTACGACTGAGGCCTCAGCTTCTAGAAGCTGAGCATAGTTCCCTAGGTGTGGCCCAATCACATTAACTTCACTTAATAACAGCTTGCATCTACAAAGCCAGCTCAGAAGCCTTGCAGATCCATTGGAAGGGCCCAGACCCTCTTTTAAGGACTCCATCTAATTAAATCAGGCTCAATCAGGATAACCTCTCTTTGTATGGACTCAAAGTCAACTAATTTGTGGTTTTCAGTTTTCCTTTTGGACAGATAAAAGTTTGGTAGTTAACACTCATTCTCACAACAGCAACAACAATAAAAACATGAACAAACTGAAAATTAACATGCTTCTTAGATCATTTAGAGAATTGAGGTCACAGGGCAAACCACCATTTGAAAAGTGGTGATAAAGGCAAATGCGGAGAATCACATTCTGATGTGAGCAAAAGCCTCTGAAAGCTCATAGGAATACTGGAGTAATTGAAGACTTACTGGAGTCTGAACGTGAGCTACCTTGAGAAAGAAAAATGCCTGAAAGCCTAGTCTTAAAGGTTGAGGAGGCCCACACTTTCTTGAATTTTACCTCCAGCAGCCTTAGCAGATTTTCGCTGTGAAAATCAAAGAAATACCTTCTGGAGGAAGGAGAGGGGAAAAGTAACATTTTTGGAATATGCCCAGAGGGTTCTGTTCCTCATAACACAGACATGTTCTTTAGGGAAACTCATTTACATGAGCTTAGAGGAAGGTCAATTCATGTCTGCCACCCTCTCTGGCTTTCCTGTCTCACATAAGGTGAGGAAATCCAAAAAAGCCTGAAAATTTCTTCTGGAAATCAAGTCCCAGGGATGCTGGCCCACCAAAAATGAAAGATTTAATCATGTAGTGTTTCCCCTTCCTAATATTTTACCACCACATCAACAGGGCTTCAGTGGAATAACAGCAGATCACAGCTGAGAGAGTGCAGAATTAACTCCTAGCCAGATAAGCATAAAACCTCATGCTAATGGCCTGTGTACCTCAGTTCACATTACCTGCTACAACATGTCTAACAATAAAAAAATACAAAGGATATTAAAAGGCAAGAAACACAACCTGAAGAGACAAGGCAGGCATCAGAACCAGCCTCAGATATGACAGAGATGTTCAACTTATTATATCGCAAATTTAAAACAGCTATGATTAATATCCTAAGGGCTTTAGTTGAAAAAGTGAACAATACGTAAGATCAGATGGTTTATGTAAACAGAGAGAAGGAAATCTTAAGAAAAAATAAAAGGAATTGCTAGAAATCAAAACATTATAAAATAGAAATTAAGAATGCTTTTAGTAAGCTCGTTAGTAGATGGACATAGCTGAGGAAAGAATCAGTGAGCTTGAAGATACATCAGCGGAATCTTTCAAAATTAATATTCAAAGAGAAAAAAGAATGGAAAAGATAGAACTAAAACAGAGTATCCAAGAACTATGGGATGATCTCAAAAGGTATAACATACATGTAATGGCAGTATCAGAAGAAGAAGAAGGAGAGGAAGGAACAGAAGAAATCTCTGAAAACAAAGACTGAGAATTTCCTAAATGTTAATAACAGACACCAAAACATCCAAGAAGCTCAGAGAACACAAACCAGAATAAATACCAAACTATCTACACTTAGTCATCTCATATTTGCTGTAGAAAAAAATCAAAGACAAAAAAATATCTTCCAAGAAGTCAGAGGAAAAAAATAGCTTACCTACAAGTCGAAGAAGGATAAGAATTATAGTAGACTTCTCTTTAGAAAACATGCAAGCAAGAAGAGAGTGAAATTAAATATTTTAAGTGTTGGAAGAAAAAACCCCGACCAGCCTATAATTCTGTACACAGCAAAATTATCCTTCAAAAGTAAAGGAGGAATAAAGACTTTCTTGAACAAATAAAATTTAAAATTATGGGAATTTGTTGTCTTAGATGTGATTTGCAAAAAATGTTTAAAAGAATTTCAAAATATGTGCAAGATGTGCAAGATGGCCAACTAGACAGTCAGGTGGAACAGCTGCCACCGAGGGATGAGGAAGACAGACACACTCCTAACAGATCTTCTGAGGGAAAGAACTAAGAGAGGATGGAGGGAAGACACAGAAGCTGGGCTGAAGGAGGAGAAAGCTGGAAACCTTACAGGGGGCTACTGCACAGTGGGGCTCATTCCTGGCCCCCTACGACTCTGGGGGAATGGGTGAGTTGGACTGGCAAGAAGAAATCCACTCTCTCCAGGGGTATCTGCAATCCTGGCAGGAAAGAGATCCCTCAACCACCACGGACACTTGAGTTGGCAGGGAGAGATGCTTAGAGAAGTGGCAAGGGCAGAGAGCCAGCTGATTAGGAGCCCAGAGGGTTTGGTGTGGGAGTGTCTATTGTGGAGCCTAGCAAGAGATGCCCATCCCCCTAGGCTCAACTTGCTCCCATAGGAGATTGTAGCCCTAGGGGAACTGTTGCACCTGAATTCTGTAGGGAAGTCTTGCCCATTAGATGAGCCTGGTCTGATCTGAGCACCTCTTAGTCTGCTGGGTTCTCCTGGGGCCCCAGCCTGGCCACGTCTGCTTGTAGGCATGCCTTGGGTGCCCTTGGGCACATAAAGCTCCTGTGCTGGTGGACCATGCCTGAGAGGTGAAGAGCTCCAGCCGTGTGGCCCCTGCAGATGGACAGGTATCAGTGCACCTGCTTCCTCCCCAACTGCAGTTTCCCATGGGCCCATGGCCACTCCTCACATTGTTTTGCCAGAATGTGTGTGCCTGGGTGGATTTTGCCTGCGTTGCCTTGCCAGAACACTTGTGCATATGTACCCTGCCCTGCCACTGCTGCTGGCAGGAGTGCACTCCATCCTCTCTGATCCCACCTGCCACCTACCATACTGCCATTGCATTTGGAGCTTTGGCAGGCACAGAGCCCATAAACCCTGCCCTCGTCAACATCCTGCCCCTTTGCCAACACTGCTGCAAGAGTAAAATGAGGCATGGAGAACAGCAGACCTTCTCCTGCCTTGAGCAGCCAACCCTGCATGTGTGAATGCACATAGAGGATACACTCAGACCTGGAACCACCACAGCCCCACCCCTGTGCTAACATCATCACCAGCATGACCATGCACACAGTCACCAGTTGGGGTCCCCTACCCAGCCCCCAGCCATACCACTGTTACTGCTACTGTGAATGTCCACACAGAGGCAGGCACCTCAGCATCTGCCAGCACCCTGCTTCTGCTGATAAGCATGCACTTTGCCATGCTGTTACTGCTGATGCTGCTGCTGGCACATGTGAGCAAGGACAGATCCCATTGCTACTACCCTATGAAATGCTTTGGTTGGCACCACACATCAGAATGTAGAGATCAGTGGTCTAGGAGCACCTCAGCCTCCCCAATACAGTGGGTTCTTAAGTTGGAGGAGCCAGAGAACAAAGTTAGGACCTGATGCAAGTCCCTCAAAGTTAGAGCGTGCAGTCAGGAGTTGGGAGCTGAGCCTTGGCCCCGTAAAAGCTTCCAGAATTTAAGCCAGTTGATGAACTTACCTTATACCTCAATCAAATCCTCAGTGGCATCAAATGGAATACAAGAAAAAGAAAATCAGAAGACATTAACTTCAAAGACTGGAGGAACATCAGTCCACAAAGATGAGAAAGAATCAGTGCAAGAACTCAAAATCCAGAGTGCCTTCATTCCTCAAAATGACCACAGTATCTCTCCAGCAAGAGTTCTGAACTGGGTTGAGATGGCTGAAATGACAGAAATAGAATTTAAAATATGGATTGAGATGCAGGAGTACGTTTAAATCCAATCCAAGGAAGCTGACAATCACAATAAAACAATACAGAAGCTAACAGACAAACTAGCCAGTATAGAGAAGAGCATAACCAGACAGATAAAGCCGAAAAACAACACTACGAGAATGTCATAATGCAATCACAATTATTAACAGCAAAATAGACCCAGCAGCGGAAAGAATCTCAGAGCTTGAAGACTGACTTTCTGAAACAAGATAGTCAGACAACAATAGAGAAGAAAGGATGAAAAGGAATGAACAAAACCTCCAAGAAATATGGGATAGTGTTAAGAGACTGAAAACTGTAATTCATTTGTGCCCCTGAAAGAGATGGGGAGACTGAAAGCAACTTGGAAACATATTTCAGGATATTATTCATTGGGAACTTCCCACAACCTGGCTAGAAAAACCAACATTCAAATTCAGGAAGTGCAGAGAACCCCAGTAAGATACATTACAAGAAGATCACCCCCAAGACACATAACCATCAGATTCTCCAAGGTTGAAATGAAAGAAAAAATGTTAAAGGCAACTGCGGAGAAGTGACAGGTCATCTACAAAGAGAAGCCCATCAGATTAACAGTGGACCTTTCGGGAGAAACCCTACAAGTCAGAAGAAATTGGGAGCCCATATTCAACATTATCAAAGAAAAGAAATTATAGCCCAGAATGTAATATCTGGCTAAACTAAGCTTCATAAGCAAAGGAGAAATAAGATCCTTTTCAGACAAGCAAATGCTGAGGGAATGTATTACTACCAGACCTGCCTTACAAGAGCTCCTAAAGGAAGCACTAACATGGAAAGAAAAGATTGCTACCAGTCACTATGAAAATACAAGTACATAGACCAATGATACTATAAAGCAATCACATAAACAAGTCTGCATAATAACCAGCTAACATCATGATGACAGGATCAAATCCACACATATCAATAATAACCTTGAATGCAAATGGGCTAACTATCCCAATTAAAAGTCACAGAGTGGCAAGCTGGACAAAGAACTAAGACCGATTGGTTTTCTGTCTTCAAGAGATCCATTTGACATGTAGTGCCACCCATAGGCTCAAAATAAAGGGATGGAGAAAAATCTACCAAGCAAATGGAAACAGAAAAAAAGCAGAGGTTGTAACCCTAATTTCAGACAAAACAGACTTTAAACCAACGAAGATCAAAAAAGACAAAGAAGGGCATTGCATAATGGTAAAGGGTTCAATTCAACAAGAACTAACTATCCTAAATATATATGCACCCACCTCAGGAGCACCAATTTCATAAGGAAAGGTTTTAGAGACTTTCAAAAAGACTTAAACTCCCACACAATAACAGTGGGAGACTTTAACACCCACTGACAATATTAGACAGATCATCAAGGGAGAAAATTAAAAAGTTATTCAGGGTCTGAACTCAGCACTGGATCAGAGACCTGACAGATATCTATAGAACTCTCCACTCAAAAGTAAGGAAATATATATTTTTCTCATTACCACATGGCACATACTCTAAAATCGATCTCATAACCAAACATAAAACACTTCTTAGCAAATGCAATCATAGCAACCAATCTCTCAGATCACAGCATAGTCAAATTAGAACTCAAGACTAAGAAATTAACTCAAAACCTACAATTACATGGAAATTGGCTAACCTGCTCCTGAATGACTTTTGAGAGTAAATAATGAAATTAAGGCAGAAATCAAGAAGTTCTTTGAAACTAATGAGAACAAAGATATAACATACCAGAATCTCTGGGACACAGCTAAGGCAGTGCTAAGCGGAAAGATTATAGCACTAAATGCCCACATCAAAAAATTAGAAAGCGGCCGGGCGCGGTGGCTCAAGCCTGTAATCCCAGCACTTTGGGAGGCCGAGACGGGCGGATCACGAGGTCAGGAGATCGAGACCATCCTGGCTAACATGGTGAAACCCCGTCTCTACTAAAATACAAAAAACTAGCCGGGCGAGGTGGCGGGCGCCTGTGGTCCCAGCTACTCCAGAGGCTGAGGCAGGAGAATGGCGTGAACCCGGGAGGTGGAGCTTGCAGTGAGCTGAGATCCGGCCACTGCACTCCAGCCTGGGCGACAGAGCAAGACTCCGTCTCAAAAAAAAAAAAAAAAAAAAAAAAATTGGAAAGATTTCAATTTAACAACCTAATACCACAACTAAAAGAACTAGCGAGCTAAGAGGAAACCAACCCCAAAGCTAACAGAAGACAAGAAGCAACAAAATCAGAGTTGAACTGAAGGAGATAGAGATGAAAAACCATTCAAAAGATTAACAATTCCAGGAATTGGTTTTTTGAAAAAACTTAATAAAATATATAGATCATTACCTAGATGAATAAAGAAGAAAAGGGAGAAGATCCAAATCAACACAATTAGAAAGGACAAAGAGGATACTACCAGAAATACAAATAACCATCAGAGAATATTATGAACACCTCTATGCACACAAACTAGAATCTAGAAGAAATGGATAAATTTCTGGACACATACACCCTCCCAAGACTGAACCAGGATGAAACTAAATCACTGAACAGACCAATAATGGGCTCCAAAATTGAATCAGTAATAAATAGTCTACCAACTAAAAAGAGCCCAGGACCAGACAGATTCACAGGTAAGTTCTACCAGATGCACAAAGAAGAGATGGTACCATTCCTACTGAAACTATTCCAAAAAATGGAGGAGGAGGGTCTCTTTCCTAACTCAGTCTATGGGGTTACCACCATCCTGATACCAAAATCTGACAAAGACACAACAAAACATGAAAACTCTAAACCAGTATCCCTGATTAACATCAATGTAAAAATCCTCAACAAAATACTGGCAAACCAAATCCAGCAGCATATTAAAATGTTTATTCACCATGATCATTCACCATGCTTTATCCCTGGGATGCAAGGTTGGTTCAACATACGTGTATTAGTCTGTTTTTATACTGCATCAAAAGAACTGCCCAAAGCTGGATAATTTGTGAAGGAAAGAGGTTTAATTGACAACAGTTCAGCATGGCTGGGAAGAACTCAGGAAACTTACAGTCATGGCAGAAGGCGAAGGGGAAGCAAGGCACCTTCTTCACAAGGCTCAGGAAGAAGAAGCACTGAGTGAAGGGGGGAATAACCCCTTATAAAACCATCAGATCTTGTGAGAAATCACTCACTCTCATGAGAACAGCATGGGGGACATTGCTCCCATGGTTCAATTACCTCCACCTGGTCTTTCCTTTGACACGTGAGGATTATAGATATTATAATTCAAGATGCAATTTGGGTGAGGACATAAAGCTTAACCGTATCAATATGAAAATCAATAAATGTGATTCATCACATAAACAGAACTAAAAACAGAAACCACATGAATATCTCAATAGATGCAGGAAAAGGCTTTCAATAAAATTCAACACTGCTTCATGTTAAAAATTCCCAATAAACTAAGTGTTGAAGGAACATATCTCCAAATAATAAGAGCTATCTATGACACATCCAAAACCATTATCATACAGAATGGGCAAAATCTGGAAAGATTCCTGTTGAAACCTGGCACATGGCAAGGATGCCCTCTCTCACCACTCCTAATCAATAAGTACTGGAAGTCCTGGCCAGAGCAATTAGGCAAGGAAAAAAAAATAAAACAAAAGGCATCAAAATAGAAAGAAAGGAAGTCAAACTGTCCCTCTTTGCCGATGATATGATTCTATATCTAGATAACTCCATATTTTCAGCCCAAAGCTCCTTCAACTGATAAACAACTTCAGTGAAGTCTTAGGATACAAAATCAATGTACAAAAATTATTAGCATTTCTATACACCAAGAAGAGTCAAGCAGAGAGCCAAATCAGGATCACAATTCATAATTGCCAGAAAAAAGAATAAAATACCTAGGAATACAGATAACCAGGGAGGTGAACAATCTCTACGAGAAGAATTAAAAAAAACTGCTCAAAGAAATCAGAGAGGACACAAACAAACGGAAAAACATTCCATGCTCGTGAATAAGAAGAATAATTAAAATCACTATACTTCCCAAAGCAAATTTTAGATTCAATGCTATTCCCATCAAACTATCAATGATATTCATAACAGAACTGGAAAAAACTATTTTAAAATTTATTTGGAACCATAAAAGAGCCTGAATACCCAGGGCGATCCTAAGCAAAAAGATCAAAGCTGGGAGGTATCATGTTACCTAACTTCAAATTATACTATAGGGCTATAGTAACCAAAACTGCATGGTATAGGCACAAAAATAGATACTTACGGCAATGGAACAGAATAGAGGGTTCAGAAATAAGGCCACACACCTACAGCCATCTAATCTTCGACAAAGCTGACAAAAACAAGCAATGGCAGTAAGCACTCTTTGTTCGATAAATGGCTCTGCAATAACTGGCAAAGCAAAACTGACAAATGTGATCTAATTAAAGAGCTTCTGCACAGCAAAACTCTTTAGTTTAATTATAGGAGTTTAGTTCAAGATAGTAACAGCATCAATATGTTGAGTGATTATAGCTTATGGATAAGTAAAACAAATAACAACAATGTTTATAAGGGATGAGAGGGAAGAATTGAGAATACTTTGTTAGAAGATATTGCACTACTATGAAGTGGTGTATATACTGTTACAGGTTGAGCATCCCAAATCCCAAAATTCAAAATGCCAAATGCTCTCAAATCCTAAACATTTTCAGCATTGACATGAAACTCAAAAGAAGCCCCCACTAGACCATGTTGGATTTCAGGCTTTCAGAACGGGGATGATCAGTACATATGTATAATGCAAATATTCCTTTAAAAAAAAAAAAAAAGAAATCTGAGACACTTGTGGTCCCAACCATTTTGGATAATAGATACTCAACCTGTCTTTGAATGTGAACTTCAATTAGTGGTAAATGGGCATTGCAAACTGTAGGACAACCCCTAAAGTTTTAAGAAATGTTACAATCCGGACATGTATTAGAGGGGGACGCCCAAGATGGCCGAATAGGAACAGCTCCAGCCTCCAGCTCCCAGCATGAGCGACACAGAAGGTGGGTGATTGCTGCATTTTCAACTGAGGTACTGGGTTCATCTCACTGGAGTGTGTGGGACAGTCCATGCTGGTCAGCAGGTGCAGTCAGACCAGCGAGAGCTGAAGAAGGGCAAGACATCGCCCCACCTGGGAAGTGCAAGGGGCAAGGGAATTCCTTTTCCTAGCCAAGGGAAACTGAGACACACAACACCTGGAGAATCGGGTAACTCCCACCCTAATACTGTGCTTTACCAAGGGTCTTAGCAAACGGCACCCCAGGAGATTATATCCCACACCTGGTCAGAGGGTCCCACGCCCACAGAGCCTCCCTCATTCCTAGCACAGCAGTCTGAAATCTAACTGCACGGTGGCAGTGAGGCTGGGGGAGGGGCACCCACCATTGCTGAGGCTTAAGTAGGTAAACAAAGCCACCAGGAAGCTCGAATTGGGTGGAGCCCACTGCAGCAGCAAGGAGGCCTGCCTGCCTCTGTAGACTCCACCTCTGGGGACAGGGCATACCTGAACAAAAAGCAGCAG
>NW_016813163.1:1452926-1474426 GCF_001698545.2 Rhinopithecus bieti
AAAAAGCAGCAGAAACCTCTGCAGATGTAAAAGTCCCTGTCTGACAGCTTTGAAGAAAGCAGTGGTTCTCCCAGCACGGAGGTTGAGATCTGAGAATGGACAGACTGCCTGCTCAAGTGGGTCCCTGACCCCTGAGTAGCCTAACTGGGAGACATCCCCCACTAGGTGCAGACCGAGACACCTCACACCTAATATGGCTGGGTACACCTCCGAGACGAAGCTTCCAGAGCAAGAATCAGACAGTAGCACTCGCTGTTCAGCAATATTCTATCTTCTGCAGCCTCCGCTGCTGATACCCAGGCAAACAGGGTCTGGAGTGGACTTCAAGCAAACTCCAACAGACCTACAGCTGAGGGTCCTGACTGTTAGAAGGAAAACTAACAAACAGAAAGGACACCCACACCAAAACCCCATCAGTACATCACCATCATCAAAGACCAAAGGCAGATAAAACCACAAAGATGGGGAAAAAGCAGTGCAGAAAAGCTGGAAATACAAAAAATCAGAGCGCGTCTCCCCCTCCAAAGGAACGCAGCTCATCGCCAGCAACGGAACAAAGCCGGACGGAAAATGACTTTGATGAGTTGAGAGAAGAAGACTTCAGTCAATCAAACTTCTCAGAGCTAAAGGAGGAACTACCTACCCAGCGCGAAGAAATTAAAAACCTTGAAAAAAGAATGGATGAATGGATAACTAGAATAATCAATGCAGAGAAGACCATAAAAGAACTGATAGAGATGAAAACCATGACACAAGAGCTACGTGACTGATGCACAAGCTTCAGTAACCGACTCGATCAACTGGAAGAAAGAGTATCAGTGATTGAAGATCAAATGAATGAAATGAAGCGAGAAGAGAAGTGTAGAGAAAAAAGAGTAAAAAGAAATGTTACAATCGGGTATGCTAAGAGAGAAGAAAAAATAAAATAACATAAAATGCATAATCAAAATTAGGGAAGGCACAAAATAGAAGGTTAAAAATAACAACAAATAACAATCACAATGAACAGAAAACAGTTACAAATGTGGTAGATGTTATTTCGACTATGTCAATAATCATTTTAAATGTGAATCATTCTAAATACTTTAAGCAAACGACAGGGACTTACAGAGTGCATAAAAAACAGAACCCACTATATGTTTTTATAAAAACTCTGGCTAAATGGAATGGCACAGATAGATGAAAAGTGAAGGTATGGAGAAAAATATGTTATGATAATGCTAATAAAAAGAAAGCCAGAGTAGCTGTGTTAATTTCAGGCAAAATGGACATCTGAGTAAGAAAAATGATCAGGACAGAGAAGACCATTATATAATGGTAAAGGGGCCAATTCTCCAATAGGGCATAAAATTTCTTACTGTGTGTGTGTCTCACTACAGAGCATCAAAATACATGGGGCCAAAACTGCTAGAACTGCAAGGACAAACATAAATTCACTATGATAGTTGGAGATTTTTAACACTCCTCTACCAAAAATGGACACAGCTAGCAGGCACAAAATCAGTAAGAACATATGTGAGTTCAATTGCATCATAAATCAACTGGATATAATTGATATCTATAGACTACTTCATCCAACAACAGCAAAATACACATTGTTCTCAAACACACAGAGACCATTCACCAAGGTTAATGACAACCTGGGCCTAACCATAACAAATTTAAAAGAGTAAAAACCATGCAACATATACTCTTAGACCAGAATGAAATTAAACTAAAAATCTATGGCAGAAAAATAGCTGGAAACCCAGAAATATTGGGTCCTTAAAAAACACACTTCTCAATAACACATGGGTCAAATAACTCTCAGTGAAAGTTTTTAAATATTTTGAACTAAATGAAATGAAAATACAATCTATCAACATTTTTGGATACAATGAAAGTAATGCGTTAGATGAAAATCTATAGCATTGAATGCATGTATTAGACAAGAAGAAAAAAGAAAGATCTAAAATTAAGAACCTAAGCTTCCACCTTAGGAAGTTAGAGAAAGAAGAATAATACAAACTGAAAGCAATAAGATAAAAGAAATAATAAAAATTAGTGCAGAAGGCAGCGAAATTCAAAACCAAAAGTTAATAGAGAAAAATCAACAAAATCAAAAGCTGTTTCTTTGAAAAGACCAATATAATTGATAAGCCTCTAGCCACTCTAACCAAGAACAAAAGAAAGAAGACATAAATTTCTATTATCAGAAATGAAAAAGGGACCATTACTACTGATCCCAAGGACACTAAAAGATAATAAAGGAATATTATGAATATTTGAATATCTTCTCACAAATTTTATAACTTAGATTAAATGGAGCAGTTGTTTTAAAGACAAAAATCTAACATAATTCACACAACGTGAAGTAGATATCTGAATAGGGTGATATACATTTTAAAAATTGGATTAATGTTAACAGCCTTCCAAAAGAGAAAGTACCAGCCTCAGTTTCACTGGTGAATTCTACCAAACACTGAAGGAAGAAATAATATCACTTATCTACAATCCCTTCTAGAAAAATAAAAGTAGAGGAAACACTTTCTAACTTACTCTATGAGGCCAGAATTACCCTAATACCCAAAGCTGAAAAATACATTACAAGAAAACTAAAAAATAATATCTCTCATGCACATATATGCAGAAGTCTTCAACCAAATATTAACAATTTGAATCCAGCAGTTTATAAGAAGAATATACACCTTAAACAAGGGAGGTTTATGCCAGGCATGCAGGGTTGATTCAACGTTCTAAAATTATCTAATGTAATCCATTACAGAACATCAAAAACTTCAAGAAAAAATATGTGGTCATATGAATCAATGCAGGAAATGTATTTGAAAATATCCCGCAACCATTCGTATTGAAATCTCTCAACAAATTAGGTATGTAGAGAAACTTCCTCACCTTGATAAACAATATGTACAATAAACCTGCAGCTGACTTTGTACTTAATTGTGAGACACAAAATCAGTTGACTTGGGACTTTAATTATTTCTGGAAATTCTCATCATCTTTGTTATTTTCTATAAACTAGAAAAGTCCCATGTTCTACCCACATTGAAGAGGAGGGCAGTAGACAGAGTATAACCACCAGGAGGTGGGGACCTTGAGTACTATCTTAGAATTCAACTCTCTCTCCCTCTCTCTCTCTTTCCCTCTCTCTCTCTCTGTGTGTGTGTGTGTGTGTGAGAAAATCTGCACACAACTTTTGATTCTCCAAAACTGAAGTACACATACTGTTTACTGAACCTTACCAATAACATAAACAGTTGATTAACATATATCTTGTATGTTATACATATTATGTACTATATTCTTACAGTAAGTAAGCTGGAGAAAAGAAAATGTTATTTAGAAAATTATAAGAAATATAAAATACACTTACTATGTATTAAGTAGGAGTGAATCATCATAAGTCTTCATCCTCATTGTCTTCATGTTGAGTAGGCTGAGGGAAAGGAGGAAGAGAAGGGGCTGGGCTTTGTGTCTCAGGGTGGCAGAGGTACAAGAAAATATAAGTGGACCTGAGTAGTTCAAAACTGTGTTGTTCAAGCATCAAACGCATGAATACACACACACATGCATATATATGTACAAAGATTCCTCTTCTCTTCCTAAACAAATTCTCCACTTTTTTTTTTAAACTACTGATGTATCTTAGACAACATTCCAACTCTATACAGCATTTCCTCGTTCTTTTTTTTGTAGTTGCATGATATTCCAGTTTGTAAAACATTGTATATATATGTAAAATATTGTATATATATATAAAATCACCAGTTTTCTGTTGGCAGATACTTAGGTTATTTCCAATTTTTCCTATTAGAAACAATGCCACAACAAAAAACCTTATTTCATACTTACATATTTGTGGGTAAAGGTCTAAAAGTGGAAAACAGTGCATCATTTTCTCCACTGCTTTACACTTTGCATTAACAGACTTTTGCTTATTTACCAAAGTGGTGAAAAATATATTGAAGTATATGAGGCAAGGTAAGAGAGGTTATGCATCACCCAAAGCTCACTGCCTGAACACAACTGTGTGTCCTTTGTGCACATTACCTACCCCAGGCAGGTGAGGTGGGCCCTACTTCACTCATCACTTGAGGCTCTGGGCTGCTGGAGACTCAGCCGCCATGTAGCTTCATCGTCTGCAGCACGAGGTCTCCTTGGTTACCTTGACAAGGTATAGAGAGTGGAGAAGCAAGCAGGTTCTTTCCACTCCCTCAGGCTGGAAGGGGCGCTGATTATTAATTACTTCTCCTCACATGGCACACCTAAGTGCAAGCCACACAGTGTGTGTGGGAGCCAGTGGAATATTTGGTGAACATTAATGTCTTTCACAAGCAGTGCAATTGTAATTATGACTGAGATTAATCGTCTTTTCATCTTGAGAGCCATTCCTATTTCCTCTTCTGTGACTTGAGTATAACATTTTACCTACTTTTAAACTTGTATTATCAGCCTTTTTCTTTATTTTAGAAGCTCTTTATGTATAAATGAGATTATATTTTGCATTAACAGATTCAAATGTGTCTTTGTCATTTGACCTTTGTCTTTACTTATGGTGGATTTTTAAATATTAATTCTGATTGATGTTGATATTTATCAATATTTTGATATTGACACATTTACATTTTGTAAATATTGATGGTTTTGCTGATTTTCGGTATTGATGATTTGTGTTATGTATTTAAGTTTTTCACAGATTCTGTGTTTTGTGTCATATCCTCACTCTGAAGTAATGAAATAATTTCCCCATGTTTTCTTCAAGTATTTTTATATTTGTATGATTTTTATATCTTTGTCCATTTTGTGTCATTGTTTGGTTTAAGATACAGATTCAATTTCCTTTATCTCTGGATAATTCTTTTCTAGATGGCTACCCAGTGGTCCCAATCCATTTATTGAATATCCTCAAGGTACCACCTTTATCATACCTGAAGTCCTGTACGTACCAAGGTCAGGTTCTGGATTTTCAACTTAATTCCATTGGTACATCTGTCTATTTTAATTCCCGTGACTTCAGAGCACATTTGGGTATCTGATAGAACAATTCTCTTTGCATGGCCCTCATTTTTCAGGGTTTTTTTTTCTTTAATTTCTTTTTTTAATTTTTAACATGAACTTTAATACCTTCAAAACATTGTATTTTTTTCAGATTCATTAAATTTGCAAATGAAGATAGAAAGAGCTTTCATTACTATAATATGATGTCAAATATTTATTTTCCGCAGCGTGATGTGCTTCTCCATTTGGTCAGGCCTTGTTTCGCAGTCTTTGGTGGAATTTTCAAGTTTTCTTTGTTTAGGTATTTCCTATTTCTTGTTAAGTTTAGTCCTAGATGTTTTACCTGTTTGTTAGTATTGTAAATGGGCTTTTTTTCTTTCATATTTTGACTGTTTTTTTTTGTATCAATGACAGCTATTGCTTTATATCTATAAATTTCTCATCCTACTATTTTCTGAATTATTTACTATCTGTAGTAATATTTGACTTACAGATTTTCTGGGTCTATAACCATATCATCTCCATCTTGCTTTCACGTTTTTATGCCACAATGAAATTTCTTTTTTTAAAAAAATTGGATTGTCTACTACTTCTAAAACAGTGGTTATCAACCCCATTACAGTTCTAATTTTAACATAAAGAAAAAACACAGGAGAAGTTGTTTATAATAAAACAGCTTGAATTTCAAATGTAAATAATGATATAAATAATAAATTAGTCAAATATTTCCATCCATTTATAATAAGTTTGTACTTAAGAGCATCAAAACAATATTTCATCATATTTATCACTATCCTATAATTGGATACAAAATTAGAATAAGGGCCAACAACAAAATTTGCAGGATCCAGGGCAAAATAAAAACGCCAAGCTTCTTATTCAAAAGCAGGAAAATTATGCCAGTAAAGGTACTAGCTCTTGGGTGTCCACTCCTTCTCACTGCCAGATTGCAGTGCCTGGTCCAGCTGGGGATAGGGAAATTGATCCAATGTCTTCCCTTCCTGTGGGACTGAGGCCCCAGCTCATGCAGGATGAGTGAACCCAATGGAAATTGCAACCCCTGCGCCAGGATGCACTGCGTATCTGGATGAAGAGTGGGTCAGAGGCTCACCCCTTCCTAGATGCCCATGGAAGCTGCCCGGGTGCTCTCAGTGCAGGGCAGTGTTGACTGCTGCCACTCCCTATCCAAGACACCACGAGACACATGCACACAAACTTGCCCTTCCCTGTGCCCATGTCAGGCCACTCTGGGGACAAGGGGCTGCAGTGATCTCTGGGCCGGGGTGGGGAGGGGGAGACCAGGAAGGGTGAAGGGCAGCAGGGATGGGGGAGCAGGCCATCACAATCTCTCTGAGGATGACGAGGAGGCGGCAGAAGCTGAGACTGCTCCAGTACTCCAAACCTCCAATCCCTCAACACCCTCTGCTGTCCCATAAGACCTTACCTAAACAAGACACATTCAAAGATAAAATTCTTAAAAAGTTCAGGATGGCCACTATAGAACATTAAAGGTCAACCATTTGGCTCTTCTGAGCATAGGGTCCAAGGGAACTGCAGAGGTTACAGGTCCACCAAGCCAGCCTAAACCCGAGGGGCAGTTTACAGAAAAGGTGTCTCCTACAAAGATTCTGGAATCTATGTGAAGGCATTTCGGGTTGTTACAGTAATTTAAAAGTGCTGTTGATATTTAGAAGGCTAGCGATATTATGCATCCTGGAAAATACAGAAGAAAATTTCCTACAATGAGAACTTACAGCATTCCCTCAAAGACTTTCAAATATTCCCAGTCATATAGATGAAAACCAGCTCATAAGTGTCTGAGTCTAGAACATAACTGTTTAACATATGAATTCTAAGTCTTTTTGCAGTTTTAATATATTCTGAATTTTCAAGGAAAGCAACTGCCAAGTAAATTGAGAAGAGGTTATGCTTTGTGTTGTTCAGAATTTCATTAAGAGTTGTTTAGCATTTGAGGAAATTCTCTCTCCAATGACAGAGATTCTCATGTTGTCTGAGTCACGAGATTTCTTGTCAGTCACAATTACATTGATCATATAGACTTACATTTATATAGATGCAACTATGCTTATTTGTCCTTTGTGTGGAAATATTGAATATAAGAAACAGCAATGACAATGTTCAGTGAAAATATTTTGTCTTATTGTATTTCCAAATTATTGATTATAATTAGGCATATACCTATGAATATGAATATTTCATTTTGTCTTCTAATGAAACTGTGTCCAAGCATTTGCATATAGAATACAAATCATTTTAAAAATTAATTATACTTTCTCTTTATTCCTACTTTTTATTACATTGTGGGCATAATACTAAAACTTTTTTTCTGAAATTTTGTGTGGAGCTAGATTTTTACCTCTGAAGTTCTTTCCAGGACAGAAACGTGGTCATACCTAGAGTATCCTTGTGTTTTTCCTGACTTTAGCGGAAAGGCTTTTAGTGTTTCCCCACGAACAACATACTAGCTTTTGAGATGAAATGGATACAATTCACTTGTATTATTGCATAAAACCTTTTAAGTCAAGAATGAGTATTAAATTTTGTCAAATACCTTTTTACCATCGTTGGAGATGAAAATATGATATTTTTCCTTTAGACCTAATTGATATGCTAAATTAGATCAATAGATTTTCTAGTATTAAACCATCCTTGTTTTTCTGGTATGTACCCTACTTAGGCATCCTTACTAAGAGCTACCTCGTGGGTGAACCTGGGATGTCGAGGTGCTAGGTTGAGCCAGGCCCCCTCACTGTGTAAGGCCCTCCTCACTCCTGCACATCAGCCTCCAGAATGCATTTCTCATCTGTGGCTTGGTAAATTCACAAATGCCTGCTGGTGCCAGAACTCGGCTGTTAAATCTGCAAATGTTCCAGAGGTTGACCACATATTCTGGGATAACAACAGAGCATCTGCTGACAAAAATGAATGGAGAGAGTGAGGACATCTCTATATAGTCTCCTGTAAAAGGTCTCTGAAATACTGTTTCTAAAACCAGTTATTCTGGAAGTGGCTCAGTGGCTCACGTCTGTAATCCCAGCACTTTGCAAGTCCAAGGAGGGCGTGTCACTTGAAGTTAGGAATTTGAAACCAGACTGGCCAACATGGGGAAACTCCGTCTCTACTAAAAATACAAAAATTAGCCGGGCATGGTAGTGTGTGTCTGTAATCTCAGCTACTTAGGAGGCTGAGGCAGGAGAATCGCTTGAATCTGGGAGGTGGAGGTTGCAGTGAGCCGAGATCACACCACTCCATTCCAGCCTGGGCGACAGAGTAAGACCTTGTCTGGAAAAAAAAAAAAAATGTGCAGCTCTTGTTAAAATGTTTTCCCTTTGCTTTCTCATTCTTTCTTTCTCTGTGTATATTTACGTGTGTGTATGTATACATACACACCTATACATACATATACACACAAGCAATAGTTTTGAACCATTTGAGTATAAGTTATGTCATGACTTGTCACCTAAACATTTCAATGTGCATTTTCTAAAAATAGGGATAGTCTCTTATATAACCACACTAGGATTAACAACCTCAGTAAATTCACCGCTATCACACTGACACAGTAATTTCTCTGGTTGATTGTACATATCCTAATTTGGCAATTCACCCAATAGTGATCCTTGGAGCCTTTTCCCCTCCTTTCCTTTTGTTTTCATGTCTCTTTAGCCTCTTTTTACCTGGACAATTTCCACCTCCTTTCTTTTTTTCTTTACCCGATCTATGTTTTTGAAGATATCTCATTTGTTTTTATTTAAATTGAAAGGATATTTCCTACTGGTCTGAGATAGGTTGTGCATTCTAGGCCAAAATATTGCATTCATGATGTTGTCTACCTCAGAGACAGCTGATCCTGTTACAGCTAAATTTTAAAATAAGATAGTGTTTCAGAGGAAGGGGGGAAGGTAAAAGGCCCCCTTTTACTGGAGGAAGCCACACCGCAGTGGTTTCTCTGGAAATCTTCTTCAAGTTCCTATGCATCAAGCTCTACTCTGCCCCACCTCACCCGCTTCATCCTCCCCAGTCCCCCACCTCAGCCTCATCTCTCACTGGGGCTCTTTGTTCCGTGCCTTAACAGTGACAAGAGAGTATGCTTCACACCTTGGGGGCTTCCACACCTTTGCCCCCACTGCTTCTTCTGCTGGAGGGACTTCCCTCCTGGGACCCACTGTCCTATTCCCAATGAAAGGCTGCTGCTTATTCCAAGCCATCCTGCACCACCACCCCTCCACAGAACCTCTCCTCTCTGCCTCAGTCCAGTGTAACCACCATGCTTTCTGTCCACTTGATTGCCTTTCTCAATTCCTGTGCCTGTCTTTCCCTTCTAGACCATATGTTTTCTAGGGAGAAGGAACATGTGCAATTTATCTGTAATTAATTTATCTGTAATGTTGGCACATAAACTATTCAACAAATGAATGCACTAATTAATAAATAAATGAATAGATATGTGTCAGTGACAAGCTTCATCATTTGGCTCAGGGCAGGTTTCCTTTATTTAATGACAGGAGAGGGTGATTGGATCAATTGCCCTTGATTGATCATTATGGCCTTAGAGAAGGAATCACCAGTAAATAGTCAATTCAGTCATATGCCTAAAGTTGGTTAGGGTTATAATTACTGCTCCCAAGTAATTTCATGGTTTCGGAAGTCTGACATTTGGTGATAAAGGCTGTTTATTTACTTTTCCAAGAAAGCTCATCGCATATGCAGTATTGACCTTCTCCTCTGGAAATGTCATTGTAATAGTCACTTACTCATTGAGAAATGATTAAGTTACATTTTACTTGCATCTGACTGCTTATTTGAATACACAAAAATCAGGTTACTTAAAACATAAGAAAACACATTCATTTATAGATATTGGATGGCAACTAGGTTTATTGTTTCTAATTAGGCATTTATCTTCCTTTTTCCTATCAGAAGCCCCATATTACATAATTCTGTATGGCACGTGAGATGTACCTGTCAGAACTTCATTACTTTCAATACATAGAACTTGTTGGCTGGTGTGACTGTTTATCAAAACCTATAAATGGCCCAACCCAGAAAGATAAACTTCTTGTTATTAAACATTATTTAAGAATTACACTTGAGGTTGGGCTCAGTGGCTCACGCCTATAATCCCAGCACTTTGGGAGGCCAAGGCGGGCGAATCACCTGAGGTCGGGAGCTCCAGACCAGCATGACTAACATGGAGAAACCCAGTCTCTAATAAAAATACAAAATTAGCCGGGCATTGTGGTGCATGCCGGTAATCCCAGCTACTCGGGAGGCTGAGACAGGAGAATCACTTGAACCTGGGAGGCAGAGGTTGCGGTGAACCGAGATCTCACCATTGCACTCCAGCCTGGGCAGCAAGAGTGAAACTCGATCTCAAAATAATAATAACGAAATAATTACACTTGAATTTTTTTCTATTTTGGCAAAATAGGATTCATTTTATCCCTTCAAGTTCAGTGACAGTTTGCTTACTCCAACACGCAACTATTTAGCACTAATTAGGCCCAATGTGCTAAGCATTGGTCATGCTCCAGAAGATTGAATCAGACATGATCTTTCCTCTAGGGGAGCTTACACTCTATTGAAAGAGAAACCAGTACTAACCAATCACTTGCTTATCAATTTCCCAGCAGTTACTCTATCTATCCTGTAGTTATGTTAATTACACTCTCCCCTCTCCTTCACCAAAGCATCCATCATTTGGCAAACCAGGAGGACACTGACCAGTTAGTTCTCTCTGCTTGGACTATGATTTCTTTGAATGCACACTTCCCCTGGGTTTGCTCCTTTCCTGTTCTCCCACAGCACCTGTGGGGTTCCCTATCTCAGAACTTACTTTACTGTGTTCATCTATTATTGTCTCTTTCCCAACCTCAATGAAGGGTAATGTGAGAAGACTATTGTTCTTTTCAGTTTTGCATCCCCATCGTTGAGGGACACACATCTGGGCACCATAAATCTTTGCTGGATGGTTGGACGGAAGGACAGATGAGGTGAGCCTCAGCTGAGTCTCCAGTGATGGTGGGAATCAGCCCACCAGGAAGGCACGGAAACAAAAGACAGGTACAGAGGCTGGGACTTTTATTAAATCCCCAAGTCCTTATGGTAATCATGGCTCTGAAATTGATGATAATTGTGCAAAATAGTTGTTTAGAGGGGCTGTCTACTCATTTCAGGGATTCTGTCATGTTTCTACAGTTTGGGACTACCTCTGGGAAAATTGATTCTAAGTCTGTAGCACATTCTTTTGAATTCTTTTGAAAGTTTTCCATGTTGGTGAATCTTTGGTCTTTGATTGAAATTTTGTAAACAGATCCAAGACATTTCACGTAGCAACCGTTTGCTGCTGAGTCTCTGCTTCTTAGGACAGTTCCAGGCACATAGAAGGTATTTCAAAATGTCTATTGAATGAAAACATTCTTGTACTTCCAAAACAAGTGCGACTAAAAATAATCACACTGTTTTTTCATGTGACTCAGACTAGATCCAAAAGCTAGTTCCCATGGAATGTCCCAAAAATGTTTGAGGAAAGATAATGTTTGAATTAGACACTGCCACTGTATTAGTTGGGAGGCTGCTAAGAATAACTACCTGAAACTGGGTAATTTATGAAGAAAACAGGTGTAATTGACGCACGGTTCTGTAGGCTATACAGGAAGCATGGCTGGGAGGCTGCAGGAAACTTGCAATCATGTTGGAAGGTGAAGGAAAAGTAAGGCATGACTTCACATGGCCAGAACAGGAGGAAGTGAGTGAAAGGGCAAGTGCTACACACGTACTTTTAAACAAGCAGATCTCATGAGAACTCTATCAGGAGACAGCACTAAGGGGATGGTGCTAAACCATTAGAAAGCCCCCCGCCTCCCCCATAATCCAATCGTCTCCCACCAGGTTCCTTCCCTAATATTAGGGTTTAAAACTCAACATGAGATTTGGGTGGGGACACAGAGTCAAACCATATCAGTCACGTAAATAATCCCTTCAAAGGACAATCTGGATTAATGATAATTATGGAAATATTAATCTTATATACTATAGTCACAGTGTAAATAGATGTTTAATATCTATCTTTAAATGAATGCATGAATTGACTCAGCATCAGAGTTCTGAATAAGTGTATTAAGCATTTCTGGGGGTAGGCTGGGAGCACTGGCTAACGCCTGTAATCCTAGCACTTTGGGAGGCCGAGACGGGTGGATCACCTGAGGTCAGGAGTTCAAGACCAGCCTGACCAACATGGAGAAACCTTGTCGCTACTCAAAATACAAAATTAGCTGGGCGTGGTAGCACATGCCTGTAATCCCAGCTACTCAGGAGGCTGAGGCAGGAAAATCACTTGAACCCAGGAGGCAGAGGTTGTAGTGAGTCGATATCATGCCACTGCACTCCAGCCTGGGCAACAAGAGCGAAACCCCGTCTGAAAAAAAGAATTTCTGGGGGTGTAGGTGGAGGCAGAGTGACAATGAGTTTGTTGTATGAGATTCTTAAAAGTTAATTTCTTTATTGAGAAGCGTCTAGAAAGAGGAAGTAAAGATTCCTAGATCTTTGCTGGTAAAGAAGCATATGTGAACAGCAGACAGAACGTTTACTCTACCTGTATCCAGGAAAATTATACAGATGGCTTTCTTGATGGAAAGAAGAGAACCAGACTAAGAAAGCACTATGCTTTTGGTGGTGAAGATGATAATTTTTCATGCTATGTTTTTACTGGTAAATAATTCACATACCAAAATAATCAGTTATCTTTCGCTCCTATCCTTTCTTTCAAAACCATTAGCAATTCCACTGGTACCACCTTAAAAAATATATCAGACCACTTTATCTCCTGAAAGTCCAATCCATCAACATTTCCATTTGATTTAATGACCAGAAGATTGGAAAATGCTGCTCTAGTCTGAGTAGTTTATAGAACTTCCTCTTTTAAACTTTATCACATGGCCTGTTGTCATGTTTTTATTAGGTCCCTAATTACCTTTAGGTCTTCCGGTCATTTCTCATCTTCAAATGTCTGCCATGGGTATCTCTGCCTAGGAAACACCTAATCATTTCCCCTCTGATGTTTATTTTTCTCAAAATTTTTCCTCATATGAATATGGCCTGGTGGTTTTAAGAAGATATTCTGAATTTGTTAATTGATTTAAAGCCACATTCTCCCTCTCCCTTTGTTACAGTGAGATAAATAATTAGAATATTGTGTTTTCCCCAAATGCACAGCAACAAAAGGCTGAATGACTTTGAAACTCAGGGGCCTCAGTTTGTAAGAACATCATTTGGTACATTCTTTCAGAATCAATTCTAGATCTTTCTGTCATTAGACAACCTTTGTTTGAAAAAGTATTATTTTCTATATTAAAATTACTAGATTATTATTTCAGTAAAGCAAAATATTTATTTCACTGCTTGCTGGTGTGAGTCTGTACCTCAGACTCAGGGGAGATTTTGTTTCTAGATTTCTTTTTTTCCTGTTTCCTATGTAGCCATATGCCTAGCTTTTGTGAAAAATGCTTCACTTAGCCTAGAGTATTTATCGCTCTACCACCAGTGTTGTCTCCATCAGATAACCTGGTCTTGTTGGTCCATTCCTATGTCCTGGTTCATGGTTAATCTGTATCCACAGGACATTGGGAAGCTAGTGAAAGTCCAAGTCTGTTGGTACAGTTTATTTGGGGACTAGAAAGCAAGAGCTGTCAGGGTTGATGGGTGAGAGAACTCTTTCTGGATATTTCTGTCATTTCCAGAGAAAAAGGATAGGTGACTAGGATCATCATTACCAATTATCAACCATGCATGACTTCCTCTTAATGTTAGGCTGACTTTCGTCTTTTGGAGTTATTGCAACTGTCTTCTCCCTCTGTCCTAGATGGTCTTTATGGGTGGAGCGCCACTACTTCATGTATTTGCTTATCCAACATGGCCTGCAACAAAGTCTATCATACAGAAGCTGTTTAATAAATATTCATACCATGTGGACCTCCATGCTGGTAGTTTTTGACTCAGCTTTACTCACCTCCAGGCTTTGGTGCATCTTATATTTCCTTTTCCATTCCTATCTGTCATAGATGTTTTCAGTCCACTTTTGGGCAGTTGATTCTTTTTTCTTCTAAATACGTCTCTCCTGCCAATCTTTAAAACCCCACACAAAACAGAACTGTAGCAGAACTGAATGCAAAAGTGCAGGAGTGTTGGTTATTTGCAGCCCAGCTTTACCCTGGAAGGAGTCACCATGTAGGTGACAGTAGGATGAACACCTGCAGGGATCTTCCCTGTCAGTGTGCAAGTTTAGCAGCAGGGGCTGGATGTAGAAGAATATGGAATAAGGAAGGCCCTATTACTAGAAAGGGGAAGACAGGGCTGGGAAGCCAGCAAAATGGAGAGAACCTGGAACAGTGTGGACTGATGCAACTTTTGGGAGTGGAGTGACCAATATGTGTCTCAGAGGGTGATGTCTATGAGACAGCATTGTGTTTCTATGAAGTAATCCATTTTTAGGACTCCTCTAAAAATATTAATTGCACTCTTAGAAATACTTTAAGTTAATGGATTATTTGGGGGAAAATACTACTCCTAAAACATAGGCTCTTTTGAGAAAGTAAGAACCCAGGAGTTTGCAAAGACTAAGTAGGAGGATTTGGGTTTTTGTAAGGCTTGAAATAGGTTGGTCAGGGTGGGAAGGTGATCAAAACTGATTAAATCTAGATTTCAAGAAAATATCAGGGATCAGCTGACAGGTGGACTACACAAACATTTTATTTTACCAAGTACTTGGGGATTGCAGGTCTCTTGACACCAAGAAATTTTAATGTAAGGTAGCATTTCAAATGTAATTTTTACATGTGAAAATAGGCAATAGGGCTTGGGGTTTTTAGAAACATTGGAGTCCTTTGAACATTTTGGTTTCAGCCTATTATTGGTTGTAAAATTAGTTTAATGGATCATTCAAGTGAGCAATAGAATAAAGTAGTAAGTGCTGTTGAGTATCACACATAGTAAGAGGAAGTATTGCTTAAATAAGTTTTTGTTTCCTTTATCTGTGTACATATGGCTACATATGTACACATGTGCATGTGTATATGAGTGCTTTTTTGGACAAAATACCAAGTTTAAAATATCAATATTTGGCTGAAGGAGATAAGTTTACTGTAGCATCAAAAAGTAAATTTCTGATATAAGAATAAATCTGAATTTTAAGATCTATTATTCTTAGTTTTTTAATAAATAGTTTAGTAGTCATATTTTTAGAGCTGGGCATTGTGTTGCAGGAACAATAATTGCTGAGCATCATCAGCAGCTGGATTGCCCTGAACTCAGCGCATTGCACATTTGGAGTATCAGAAAGGACAGATTTTCATTGAGATGAGTGGGAACAAGATAATTGGGGTGCTATTTTCTCTAGCACCTCATTCTCTTTCCCTCTTTTTTTTTTTTTTTTTTTTCTTTTTTTTTTTTTTTTTGTTTTTTTTTATTTTTTTTTTTACTTGAGTACTGCCAAAGTGTGTCCTCAATTAAGATAAATATATTTTATCCTTTCTCTCTCTTTCTCTTTCTTTGTCTCTCTTTTATTCTCTCTCTACGTGAATAGTAAAAGGAATTTTTTTTTACTTTTTCTTATATGTATTTTATATGTATTTTTTATTTCAACAGCTTTTGGAGTACAAGTGGTTTTTGATTACATAGATGAATTTTATAGNCTATATACTTCGACTAACTGATGGAAGGCACCATGTCGGGGACTCAAGGAAAAGTCACAGCTGATACCTTAGCACCTCTGGAGCAAACATGAATTACAGCGTAAAGCTGCCCCAACTTGGAGTAGGGATCTGGACTTTGTACCTCTGTGTTAGTCAGTCATAGACTGCAGACTGGTCCCAGGGGTTGGAGCTGCATGGAGATTTGAGGGGCTGGTGGATGTGGGGCGTGACTCTATGTGTGACGGGCTCCTGTTTGGCCAAGTGCGATTCTCCTAAGAAGAGGAATTAGAAGGGTCCTATGATCTCTGAATAGCCAGCACTCTCAGTGGAATAGTTATGCTGACGAGGTAAAGGGGACTGGGAGGGCACTGACTTAGTCATTGTCACCTCCCGCCATCTTTGACCTATCTTCACACACCTTGATCAAGAACCCTCCTCTCTTCTGTTTACTTGTCTCTGCACCAGCTCTACTGCTTCTTACTGTCAGGCACAAACTGATCCTCTGAACTTGATGTGAGAGCTGTCTAATCATATGCAGAATTGTAGTGTCTGTTGATGAGGTGTTATATTTTAATTAATACACTCCATAAGCTCATTATCTTTTTTGGCAACCACATCTCACTGGTGACTTGCATTATGAACACAAATTTTGTTCCTGTGTGCTACAGGGAAGCAATATTTGTTCCATCTTGCATTTCTAACTTTTTGTTGTTGTTAGACCCAAGAGCAGATCATGTCATCATTCTCTATTAAATTTGAACTTGTCAGATTTTTCCTATCATTTTATCTTGATAGCTCAGATTCAATAAACGAATGCACTATTTGCCTGTTGAACTTTTAAAAACTCAGAAATTGGCCGGGCGCGGTGGCTCAAGCCTGTAATCCCAGCACTTTGGGAGGCCGAGACGGGCGGATCACGAGGTCAGGAGATCGAGACCATCCTGAAGAACACGGTGAAACCCCGTCTCTACTAAAAAAATACAAAAAACTAGCCGGGCAAGGTGGCGGGCGCCTGTAATCCCAGCTACTCGGGAGGCTGAGGCAGGAGAATGGCGTAAACCCGGAAGGCGGAACTGGCAGTGAGCTGAGATCCGGCCACTGCACTCCAGCCTGGCCACAGAGGGTCTCAAAAAAAACAAAACAAAACAAAACAAAACTCAGAAACATAATGATTATGTCTTTAACATGTAATACAAGTTCTTTAGCTTGTCTATAGAAACTTCTTTCCAGATTGGCATCACCCCTTAATCACCTTAGTCATTTTTGTGGTTGCAAAGCTAACTGCCGTTCACCCAATAGCATTATTCAGCTTATACATCTCTATTTGCCCTTAAAATAGCATAAGGGGCCACTTCAGATTGAATGCTGAACTAGGGGCTGAGCACGGTGGCTCATGCCTGTAATCCCAGCACTTTGAGGATGAGCTGGGTGGATAACCTGAGATCAGGAGTTCGAGACCAGTCTGACCAATATGGTCAAACCCTGTCTCTACTAAAAATACAAAAATTAGCAGGGCATGGTGGCCTGTGCTTGCAGTCCCAGCTGCTCGGGAGGCTGAGACAGAGGAATTGCTTGAACCCTGGAGGCGGAGGTTGCAGTGAGCCGAGATTGCACCACTGAAGTCCAGCTTGGGTGACAGAGCAAGACTCCATCTCAATAAAAATAAAAACAAATAAATGCTTACCTAGAAATATATAATGCCCATAGAATTTCTACAACCTAGCAGTTTAGAAATCCTGTTAAAACAAAGTGTGGATAATATGACATGACTTGTTCCACAGCTCAGTGATTCTTTCCTTTTCTGTATACTCATAAAGTGTCTGGGACAAAAAGCTCACATATTGTATGGAAATTTATTTTTCCACCTGAAGTTTTAATAATTTGAGACTACAAGAAGCTGATGATAGACAGATTAATAAGAGAAAAAAGGGTACACATTTATTAATGTTCATACGGACACAGAAATCAAACAAAATGTGAAAACTCAAAGAGGGGGCTTGATGGTTAATACTTAAATATCCTCTTCATTGGGGAGAGGGAAAATGGGATGGGGTCTGTCGGAGTAAATGATTTTTAGGGAAAGTAAATGAGACCAAAGAACAGTGATGTGGGCCACATTTCTCTGGGTTCTAGGGGAGGTAGCATCACAGGTTATAGGAGAGTAAAGGGAGGAAAGCATGTCAAGCAAAGACTGACTTGTTTGCAGATGAAACTAGCTCAGGGAATCTTGGAGCTGCCTTAGAAAGGTTGGATGGTAGTTTATTCCACCAAGGTAGATATTTTTCTTCAGATGCAAAACTTTTCCACAAAAGGCAGCTTCTCAGGGCAATTCTGGTCTGCAGGCCCTCCCTTATTTGAAATTTTATTTTCAGCATGTTTTACATATTAAAGTAGGATTGTTAGTGATAGAGAGATGTGGTTAGAGATTGTGAGATAAGAGATTAGCGAAGGGGGTTGGGGGGTATAGATTGGAGCAAGCAGCTCATATCTTTTCAAATTAGTCTTTTAGTTCTGAGAACAGATCAGTTCAGTTAAATAGCTCTGTCCCATTACAGGAGCTGGCATTGCAGATGGGCTTTCAAACCTAAGCCTCTATTATGATGCAGGCAAACAAATCTTTAATAAGAGGCATTTCTATGGAAACAGAAGACAAAACAAAGGTTAATGACTAGAGTAGCATATAAGCTAGATTTCCTGGAGTTTCTAAGGCATCCTCAGTTGGAGAGGGCCAGCAGTGACAAGCTGATACACTTTACTGGATTGTACTTTGAATCAGGTGTTCCAGGGAACTGAGTAGTCTACGCATCAACTGGCACAAAGGCTATTTATATGCAAGTTCCTGTAGTGCTTTCTCCTGAATTGTATATCAATTTCATATCTAGCTTCAGTTTGAAGAGCTCTAAGAAACGAACAGTTTTAATTTCTTGTGATTTCAAGTCAGAAAAGTTGGAAATGTTAGTCTGGAGAGTAGCAGCTGGATATTGGAGTAAATGTAACATTCAGAAGTAATCCAGATAATAAAAAATAAACTAACAAAAAACCTTCAAAAATAATGAGTGGGGCTAGAATCTAATAACAAGTGCACTATATATTTTTTTCTTGAAATATATATATATATATATATGTACACACACACACACACAGTTATTTAAGCTGATATTTTTGTTAGTGGTGGAAGGTATCTGAGTTACTGATGGTGAATCTACATGAGTCTGCAACAACTTCAATTCTTGCCTCTTCAGAAGAAAGAATTCAACTGAGGGGCGTAAAGCAGAAAAAGAGACTGAGGAAAGTTTCAGAGAAAGAGTGGAAATTTATTTAAAAGCTTTAGAGCAGGAAGGAAAGGAAAGTACACTTGGAAGAGAACCAAGTGGACACTCTGGAAGGTCAAGTGTGGCATTTGACCTTGATCCTAGGGGTTTATAGGCTGCCTCATTTCAGCATCTTGTGTGCCTTTACCTATGAAACTTCTCTTAGGATGGGCTGCCTGCATGCACAGTGCCCTCCTTGAGCTTAGGAAGTGAGCACAAGGAGTGTAGTGTATTTAGGAAGTTGTATGCATGTCCATCTGACATGTATTTAGAAACTTGTATGCATGTCCATCTGAGGCTGTCTTCCCTTTTCTGGTGGAGGGCCTCTGGAAGGTAATACTCTGTTTTGTCTCAATGTGCATACCTAAGCTCACTCGTCCAATACCTGAGATTTTACAAGAAGCTTATTTTGCTTCTCCCTGGAGCCTGCATTCAATTTACACTTTAATATAACAGCTGTGGACCTCCAGAATATTGTCTCTCCCTGGTGCCAGCTACTGAATTATCATTTCTAAAGAGGCGATGTGATAATTGTTGAACCATCACCTGATGAACACCTGACATTCCTCATGAGTGGGGGAGAGCTCTCTCCTGCCCCGCTCATGCTTAACTACTTATGCCTTTTTCACTAAATGTGTTGTATATATTTTTCCATCAATAAACAGTTTAATGGTTATCTAGTATATTATTTTATTGTGATAGTACATTTATTTTACTAATCCTCATATTGTATATAGTTAAGTGGTATACAGACATACACTTTTTTTGGCTATAAATGATGCTGTAATAAACATACTTGTTTATACTACTTTGTAAACTTGTAAAATTGTTTAGTTGGGGGAAAAATATTAGGAGTTGACTTGTCAGGCTGTTTTAAAGTTTTTGATACTTGTCAGAATGTATCAAAAATTTGGGCCAAATCATATTCAACCTGAGTGTGTGAAAATGGTTTTCCTATACAGTCTTACTATTATTGTGCATTGAAATTTTGGAAAATATTTTCTGATATAACTCAATGGATTAAAAAGTGGTTTACTATTGTGGCTGTAATGTAAATGTTAATTCTAGTAATTTGAACATATTTCATGCTTACTGGACAGTTGTATCTCCCATTTGTGAAATGTGTTTTCATAAATTTGCCTTTTCAAGAAAGCTATTAAAGATTTTATTCTTCATTCATTTATGAGAAATCATTTATTTTAGTAGACTATGTCTATCATATAGGTTGCAAGCATTTTTTTTTTTTCCAGTGCAGGGTTTTTCTTTTACTTTGTTAGTATAGACATTTTGTTTTTTGTATTTAGTGATGATGAGGAATTTTTTACCCATCATGTAGTCCGATAATTCAAACTAATTTTTCAGTAGCATAGAAATTGCCGTTCTTTCAAGGACCGAAAGTATTCACCAGCCAGACCACCTGGACCAGCCCCTTTTGGGGAAATTATTTTTGACAACATGCTCTATTTCAGCTACATTTATTATCTGATTTAGATTTTCTTTTTCTCCTTAATTTAACTTGGTAGGCAATATTTTTCTAAAAAACAATCGTTTCAATTAAGTTTTTTTACTATCACAATTTTTTTCTACTGTTTAAATCTTATTAGTATTTATTATGCTTCAATACTTATTCCAAATATTATTTGTATTGATGGTTTTTCTCATGTTCAGGACACTTGTTATTTTTATAAAAGAAATAGTTTCTGGATTTATTTTTCTATTTGAATGCTTTTTTTTTCTAGATTAATTCTGTCAGTCATTTTCTGTCTTTGTAAACCATATATTTACTTTTAAAATTGGTTTTTATTCCATTAATTTCTTGATTTGAATCTTCATACATGCCCAAATTCCTGAAATGTTCTTTCGGATGCCATCTTAGCCTGTTTTATGCTGCTTATAACAGAATAGCGGAAACTGAGTAATTTATAGGAAACAAAATGTATTTCTTACAGTCTGGAGACCAGAAAGTCGGAGGTCAAAGGAGACATCTGGTGAAAGCCTTCTTAATGGTGGGGGCTCTCTGTAGAGTCCCAAAGCAGCACAGGGAATCACATGGTGAGGATGTTAAGCATGCTAGGTCAAGTCTCTTTTCCTCTTCTTATAAAACCATTATACTCCCATGATAACCCATTCATCCATTATTCCATGAAGGTATTAGTCTACTCATGAGACAGAGTCTTCATGACTCAATTACATCCTAAAAGTCCCACCTCTCAGTACTACTATATCGGGGATTAAATGTCAACATGAATTTAGGAGGGGACAAATATTCAAACCCTAACAGAAGCTACCTTGAATCTTGGAGAAGATTTCGTGTTCTTTATTTTATTCCACTACACTTTTTGTATTATTCACATTATTTTCTTCTTACTTGTCTTTAAACAAGACAAAATCTGGCAAGGCCAATGTTTGTCTGCACAGAGCATATTGAATTGCCCTTTTTCCTTTCCTCTGTTTGCCATGATGGTGGTCTTTTTTTTTTTTT
>NW_016813163.1:1475832-1479909 GCF_001698545.2 Rhinopithecus bieti
CACACAAAAAAAAAAAAAAAAAAAAAAAAAAAAAAAAAGACAGCATGGGGCACATAGAATTTTTCTCTCTCTCTCTCCCCTCTTTTTTTTCCCGTGCATTTTACTCAAAAGGTGAACAAAATCTTTTCTTACAATCTCTTCTTAATACTACACAAAAATATTGTTTAAAAGAGAAGATCAATTATTAAAGTCACATGAACTTGAAAAGCATTTGGGCTAGTTATTTAATTTATGACCACCTGCATATTTACAGGTCAATTTGGTGCCATGTGGACAACATACAAACACATGTATAGACATATACATACATGTAGACACAACATGCAACACACATATGTATACGTATACGTGTTCAAAAGCCAAAGACATCAGGGAGTGTAATGCAAAAGAGACAAGAGCTTTAGACCTAAGAGGAACCCATTCATGCCTCTTGGGGATCTTTGAGGAAAACAGGGGATTCCAAAGAGGGGGTCAGTGATGTCTTGACTGTATTCCTCCAGGGGTCTCAGGGTCACTGCAAGTCCCTGCTAGGCCCCTTCATGTGGTATCAAAGGTGACAAAAGGGAGAAGGGGCAAAAGCGGGAGGAAATGGGAGAACAAGGCTTAGAGGAGTCCATTTGGGAAGGTCTAAACTTTTCAAAACAGTAATGAAATTTTTGTCAGCAGGAATTTGAGAAAAATAAAATCTAGTCAACTAAATTGTTCCCATGGGAGAAATAGCAGAGAACAGAGAAGGATATCTGCTGTTAACCAAACTGACTTTTGACAATAGAACTCTTAAACAAACAATAACAACAAAATACTTTTCTGAATATATTGGCAGCAAAACCTTTTGTCCCGTGCGCATCTGGCCTTTCACGGAGCAGAGAGAACTGCGGCAGCAGTGGGAATGCAGTGCCTCCCCCAGCCTCTGCTTTCTAGGAGGAGCCCACCTTGCTCACTCACTGGTTTGGTTCCTAGAAGCAGGGGGTGTGTCTTTCTGGCCCAGGGGAGTGATCTTATTCTCTCAATCTAAACTAAGGTATTAAATCAAAGGTATACCTCAAGAAATGAATCAAAACCAAAACAAGCAAGCACACCTGAGACCAAAAGCAACATGTCATTTATGGTTTTAATCAAAGTCTGCAAAGAGGGAGCAAAAGCTGCAAACCTCCCAAGATCCATTCCACTGCCATCGACAAGTCAGAGAAAGGAAATGTTTTGCTACTATCTGCAACTGAGGTACAACTCATATTTCTGTCCAGCCCTGTTCTCCAGGGTCTTGACTTCTCGGCTTGCCATCTGCACATAAAGGCTGACAATTCCTGTGCCCCATAGATGGAAGATTATAAGAGACAAACAGTTTGAGAAAGAAAATCAAGAACTGTTCATGGGGATAGAACAGATTACAAATGGGTTCTCAACAAAACCAAGAATTATACAAGTAATTAAAACAATGCACATTCATTCTTATAAGTGTTTCTTTCCTGAGCCAAAGGAATATATGGAAGCATTTCTTTAAGATGTTTACATTTCAAAGACATGGTAAAGTGTACGTCTACAGGGCCACGGTTCTCTGACTAGAAATCAAATGTGGTCCAACAGTGATAGCTCTGAATTCTAACCACTAGACTACAGAGTGCAGAGTCTCTGCAGCAAATCTCACAGATGATCAAAAGTAGGCAGTTTGAGCTTACAAAAGATTTTAATTTTGTTTCAAATACAATGTATGCTTTACTTTAAAAGTCTTTCCAAGGGTGTTTCTAAGCCTATATTCTGTTTGTATCTTTTCATAGGTACCAATAAGACAGTTCTTTAAGATGAGAAGTCTCTAAAAAGGTGTTTAATATATTCAATTTATTTTAAAAGCAATTCCAACCAATACAAGAACGAATTTACATATTTTATTTTAATTCAAATTTGGAAAGAACAAAAAGACAAAAAAGATCCTTGCCACCTTCACTCAAGTGGGCTCTATAGGGATAGGTATTGGAAAACTGACCTGGTAGAGAAATTCTTACCTTTTTTGGAAAGCTGTTTATCCGTTGTCCCAAGATCACCTTCATAGGCTCCACAATGAACAGAATGATTTGTTATTCTGCTCACAGAGCCAAAACTCTAGGGAGTCAATATTTTCCCCTGAAGGCTTGATAATTTCAGTTTATAAAAAACTGCTAATAGACAGATTAATAAGAGAAAAGGGCACACACATTTATTAATCTGCCTAGGAACACACGAATGAGACAAAATATGAAAATGCAAAGAAGGAGCTAGATGGTTGACAGCTAAATATCCACTTCATTGGGGAGAGGGGAGATGGAGGGGTGTATAGGAGTAAACGCTTTTCAGTGGGGGCAAATGAGGTCAAAGAAAAATGTCATGGGACTAAGTTTCTTGAGGCTGTAAGGGAGGTAGCATCAGAGGTTATGGGAAAATGAAGGAGGAAAGCATGTCAAGCAAAGACTGACTTGTTTGCAGATGAGACTATCCCAGGGCATCTTGGAGCTGCCTCAGGAAGGACAGATGGTAGCCTGTGGTTGCATCAATTTTTTCCTAGATCTGGGCCATGGCAGTGTTGGGGGTTCTCTGAGAAAGCCTGGCTGTTTATTCCATCAGTGTAGATTTTTCTCTTCGGGCGCAAAATTTCTCCACAAAAGGCAGTTTTTTAGGGCAATTCCTGTCTGCATGCCCTCTGAATAACCATCTTGACATATGTCAAAGGAGTATGCTTTAGAGTAAAATATTTTCAGTTTCCTTTAGTAGTTAAGTTTATGTCTACTTCCTTTACCACCTTCAAAGACAGAGCCACACCTCTCTACTGGCAGCTATTCTGTACCTTTCCCATTCTTCACCCTTAACTGGAAATCACTGGTAGAGGCTTGGTGATTTTATTTACAGTTTCCTCAGTGACTACTCTGTAATTCACTTTTGGTATAAAACATCAATCCATTCAGCAGTACTTACTAGTATTGCACACCAACACACACACACACCACTTTATACATACTTTAATTCTCTCTTATAAGTGATTGTCTCATTTTCTTGCAGAGGAGGAAAAATATAAATTTTCTTTTAGACTTGTAAGTTCTTAGTTCTGACTCCTATAATAAAGGACAGATTAACAAATGTTAACAGAAAAAAACAAACTCTGCAATATATTTTAATGAGGTTTATTCTGAGTCAATGTGAGTGACCACGGCCCAGGGAACAGTCTCAGGAAGTCCTGAGAAAGTGTGCCTGAGGTGGTTGGGTTACAAGTTGGTTTTATACATTTTAGGGAGACCGGAATTGTGGGTAAAATCATTAACCAATGCATGGAAGGTACACATTGATTCTGTGCAAAAAAGGTGGGACATCTCAAAGGGTCATGGGAGGAGTTATAGGTCATAGGTGGATTCCGAGGTTTTTGGATTGGCAATTGGTTGAAAAAGCTCTAAAGACTTGAAGTCAGTAGAAAGAAATATGTGGCTTAAGGTAAGGGGGGGTGGGTCATGAAGGTCAATGTTCTCATTAAGTAGATGAAGCCTTTTCATGGGTGGCAATCTTCAGAGCAAATAGATGGTAAATGTTTCTTTTCAGATCTTAAAAGGTGTCAGAATCGATCTCTCTTAGATCTGGGAAAGGTCTGGAAAGGGAAGCCACGGCTGCATTTATGGAGAGTCTCTACTGACACGAATTTCTCTCAAAAAAGATGGTTTTGCAGGGCTATTTCAAAATATGTCAAAGAAAAGTATTTTGGGGTACAGTATTTTGATTTTCCTCAGGGTTTGCTATCTGCAGTGTGATGCTATTTCAGAGTCAGTTTGAAATTTGGCATCTTATTGCTATAAGCCATCTGTGTGGTCAGTCTCATGATTTCTATTTCAATGTTGATGCTGGTCACTTGTGTCTAAACTCCAAAAGGGAGGAAGTATAATGAGTTGTGTCCAACCTCCCTTCCCAATATCACTCTAAATTTAGTTTTTCAGATTACTCTGGGGTCCCTTTGGCCCACAGGGTGTCCATTCAGTTGTCTGGGGGACTTGGGATTTTATTTTGGTATATACAAGAGAAAAGAAACATATATATGTATATGTATATGTGTATATATATAAATAT
>NW_016813163.1:1479951-1525477 GCF_001698545.2 Rhinopithecus bieti
CTTCCCAATATCACTCTAAATTTAGTTTTTCAGATTACTCTGGGGTCCCTTTGGCCCACAGGGTGTCCATTCAGTTGTCTGGGGGACTTGGGATTTTATTTTTGGTATATACAAGAGAAAAAGAAACATATATATGTATATGTATATGTGTATATATATATATATATATATATATATATACACACAAGTATATTGCATATGCACATATGCAGAGAAGTGGCATAGAACTATCACTGATATATCATCTTCAAATAAAACAACAACAAAGACGGTGTTAAGGAGGCAAGCTATGACAAAGAGGCAGGGAAAAGGGATAAACTACAGGGTTCTTTGTCTCTCTCTTTTTTTTCGAGATGGAATCTCGTTGTGTCACCCAGGCTGGAGTGCAATGGCGCCATCTCGGCTCACTGAAACCCTGCCTCCCTGGTTCAAGGGATTTCTCCTACCCCAGCCTCCCAAGAAGCTGGGCCTATAGGCATGTGCCACCACACCTAGCTAATTTTTGTATTTTTAGTAGAGAGGGGGTTTCACCATATTGGCCAGGCTTGACTTGAACTCCTGACTTCAAGTGATCTGCCTACCTCAGCCTCCCAAAGTGCAGGGATTACAGGTGTGAGCCACCATGTGTAGCCTTTTTCTCTTTCTTTTGCTTATTAAACCTCTGCTCCTAAACCCACTTCTTGTGTAGGTGTCCTCAGTTCCCTTGGTGTGAGAAGATGAACCCAGGGTGTTTAAGCCAGACAATGACATCTCTTCGCTTGACTTTCTGATTATGCAGATTATTATGTGTATAACTATTAGGCTCCAGAAACAGCAAGTACTTACAAGAATGGAGAAATCTTACTAAAGATAATTTACAATTTAAAATTGCTGTGGAGAATTCCAAATGAAAAACACTGCACTTTAGGATGTTTATGTAAAAGTGAGGGCTCCTAAGTTAGGCTCACCAAGGGACATTTATTGATGTGCAGAATCTTTGTAAGCAATTATCATTCTGAAGTGTTGCGTCTTCAAGGAGGTTCATGGAAAGGATGGAAAGGACCCTGACAAGGACTCTTGAATATGGGTTTCTGATAAACTCTAGAATTATATCATTTGGGCTGGATACGAATTCCCAGAACTCCAATAAATAAACTGACTGGTTTATAAAAGTGGTAATCCACAAAGGATGAACATTAATTAAAATATCAAGGAAATACTTTGGCAGATTTTCATGCTAAGTCATCCGGTACTGAACTTGTTAAGATATGCAATTCAAATGAACTCCGTGATCCAAATCAAATTACCTATGATAACTCATCTAATAAACAGTGTTATGGACCTGAATTGGAGAAATGAAATTGGTATTTAAGAGGGTATAAATTGAATGTTAAGTGTGGACTTATGGAAAGCCTGAGCAGTAACTTGGATTTTCCTGTGTCCTTAAAGCTTTCATTATTAGAAGCTCTGTATTTCATGACTCATCATACAAGAGATGAAATGATCCAAATTATGAAAAAATATTGGTGTACTGACTATTCTTAATTGTTAAAATGGTTTATTATCAATGTTTGGTTTGTCAAACCCATAATCCTGGGAATGCAGTCAAAACTTCAGGTATATTTCTGCTACCTGATGGGCCATTTGAACATTTATAGAGAAATTTCATTCAATTGCCATTTTCAGTGCATATTTTCTCATTTTATAGAAGCTCCCTCATGCAAGAAGTCCAATGCTGTAACAGTAGCTACATGATTTTTAGGAAATGTGTTTCTCTCATTGGGCATTTCTGGAGAAATCTCCAGCAGTATAAGTACATGTTTTACTGACTAAGTTGTAGAATTGTTAAATAAGTTATTACAGATACAACAGCATTAGGCAAAGCAAAGTGAATTGATTGGATTGCCATGGCTAAATATATTGAAGATTAAAGACAATCAGATCCACTTCTAGTAGAAAACGTAACGAAATTGTCACTGGAAGGTCTGTGTCCCTAACAATAGAAACTTATGTATCTTTTACTCCTAACCTCTGATGTGAGTAAATGCTACAAAGCTTTCATGTATTATGCCAAACTGTGTTTTCACCAAGTAAAGGCAGCTTTTTATGATCCACTGCCTGAGGACAATTAAACTCTTCACAATCTAGAACCTAGAGAGATTGGGCCTTCTGGAAACAATGTCAGAGAAAGACTTCCCTTGCCACTCACACTGTAGCAAAACTTAAGGACCTCCAACCATGGGCATGTAATCTCATAATTCACAAAGGCCCCCCCCCACCCCAGACTCTTGGAATTGTATACTCACTGGGGACTTTAAGGTAAAGGGAGTTTCTCTCCAGAAGCAGATGGCATCCTAAAGGTGGACAGCTTTCCCACGATCATGGATCAAGACTGCTCTGATATCACACAATTCTTACCTCTTTTAATTTTTGTCTTGCTTATGCCTCTACGAGCAATAGAACTGGAAAAGGTGCCTCATGTGCACCTATGGGGTATGCTTTTATTTATGGAGAGTTTTTCAGCCAACCTTATACATTAGTAAGCTTACATCCTGGTGGATGGAAGATAAAGGACCAGTGTGGACTATGAATCTTAATGCTATTTTTGCTTCTACACAATTGATGAGAAACAGAACATCGGTCTTATCCTCTTAACCTACATCATCATAGGTTAAAGAGATAATTGCTAGGTCTTTTCCCTTCTGGATGGACATCATTGTGTTAGATCTCTTTTTACAGTTTGGAGAAATTTTAAATGAGTCAATAATTGTACATTTACCCCTCATAGCAGGCTCTACAATATATTCTACTGCAAAGGCTATGGTTGCACAATAGGCTTTTAAAAATTCTCTTGCTAAAGTTGTACTAGGTAATATAATTGCTCCAGATTAGCCGCTAGCTGAACAGGGAGGAATCTGTGCAGTTGCTGACACTTTTTGCATATGGATGAATACACTGGGTGTTGTAGAGACTCAGTTTCATGGAATTAATCAATAGACTGCTTGGTTAAAGAGGGCAGACTCCTTATTTGGCTTATTCTTTGATGGATTTGATTTTAGTGGGTTTGGTTCATGGAGACCCTGGCTAAGGAACATACTCCAAGCCCTTGTTATTATCCTCCTGAGAGCCATAATAGATTTTATGATGCTTTTTATTCTCTCAAAAGTTTTCAGTGTTTGCACGCAACCATCCTTAGAATATCAAATGATCTTTGACTAGAATGACAAAATCTCAAAGAAATGTGCAATCATGAGGACACTGTAAGCTATGCATGATATGTTGAGATCTGAAGCCCCAAATGATGGTAACTGAGAGGAGTGCTAATGCCCTAAGTTTTGGTCATACTCTCACATAGGAATTGTTAAACAGAATTATGAGTGGTCAGTGTTTTGGACTGAGCTCCTGCACTAGGTCCCACCAGATCAGACCAAAGTGACATGGAGCCATTTCTGCTAAATGCCACATACTCAAACTGAAACTTTGAGAAAGCAGATAGATCCCAAAACCAGAGCTGAGACCAAACAAGACTTGCAAATTTCATACTGCAACCAAATAAGACCATTTACGATGGTGGCAGAGTTACATCACTACCTAAAGTTTTTGTGAATATCTCAAAATTGAGAGATTGACCAAAAGAAGGAAATTGTTAAATTAAGTTTGACCCATAGAGGCCTCTATACATATTTTGAGATTGGCCTAAACATTTCTCCATACATATTAAACTGTAACTTGATATATAAACTAACTGTAACCTACTCTTGTAACCAAATCAAGCCAACTACAGGTAGCCAACTATTCAAAGCCAGTTCAAATAAGGCAAATGCCCCACTGTAACTAATTAGCAGTTTTTTCACCTCATTTCAGTTTTCTGTAGGTCACTTTCCTTTTTCTGTCTATAAGTGTTATCCAACCATGTGACAGCCCCTGGAGTCATTCTGAACCAATTATCATTTTGAGGGCTGCCCAGTTCATGAATCATTTTTTGCTCAGTTAAGCACTATTAAATTTAATTATTCTAAAGTGTTTCCTTTAACATTTCTAATAACGAGGCCACTGCATCTTTGTTATTCTTGTTCTAAACATAATTTTAAAAAACAGTTTTTGATTCTTTTTTTTGGATGATATTTTCCTAGTCACTTACAATTTTTTCATTTCAGATGGTCTTTCACTTGCTGAATCCCTAGTGTCATGACGCTTCTCTTTTTATCATTCTCCTCTTTCTCTCTCTATTCCCTTTAGACAATAGTGATGCTCACCTACTCTTTCAGTCCCAGTGTTTCTTCATTGTTTTGATCCTCTTTCCACACCTCCCCCTTGCTCAAGCCACTAGACTCTCACCGTGATTGCATTTCCAGCCCCCACACACGCTGTGCGCATGTGCACACTCACTCACATACACAAACCAAAAATAGAAGAGTTGTTCAAGAGTTCAGCTACCTCTTATTTCTAAACTGTTGCCACTCAAAATGTATCATCTTTTCTATGATATTAGATTAAATCCTCTTCTCTTAACTGTTTTGATGAATCTGATTTTCATAATATAATCCTCCCTTAATTCAGGTAACACTATTCTTGATAAATAAACTTTAGTGATAAAATAAAATTTGGGTAACTGGGTAGCCTCTTTTCTTGCATTGCATTTATTATATTTAAACTATTCCTTTGTGTTAATGTCAGAACTAAATGGAAGTTAGGGAACAAACCAGAGAATAACTGCTAGGAAATTCATTAATTAGAGCCATGTTTATACCTTACTGTTAATTTTATTTGAACTAAATTATTGTAAGTTTAATGTAACTCTTTAAGTTCCTTATTAAGAAATAATATGCCTGAATTTCTGACTGTATGGGAGCACAGAAACCCTGCTCCAGAAGATTTAATAAGTTAACTGAGCAAAGCACTTATAACAATCCCTGACACATTGTAAGGGCTCAACCAGAGCTAGTTCATAAAATAATATATATTTTTTTACTTCATCAGTATTTTCACATTATGAGAGGTAGTCACAAGATTTTATTTAATAAAGAATATGGTTATTTTACAATAATAGAGCAGGAATCTAAGCAATAAATTTGCTGATCGACATTCTCCTGTTCTATCTTTTGTTACTTATGATCTTTAATATTACATTTTAATGATCTATACTGGAGTAGACTATGTATTTTAAAATGTCAGTTATTACAGATACATTCCTGTATGTGAAGTTCTATATATGGAGAGAGAATACATAACTCATCCCACAGAAGAATTCTTTATACCGAAAATCTACCTATGGGTTCCTCTATGTAACAATGTCTGCCAAAGTGGCAGCTAGTCCTTGAAGTCTTTGATAGTGGTTCTTGCATAGATAAGGATCTTGGGCCAGAATGGTGAACAACATACTGCTTTCTTCAAGAAAATCTCATTACCAACCAAATTTCAGATGAGTAAACAGCATGCCCAATGACGGAGCTGATTTACATTCTGGACTTATTGCAACATGAGCCCAGTTAGCAGAAACAAATGCTTCAAGAATTGGTATTGGTCTGCAGAACACACTTTGGAGTGGCATTGCACAAGAATATTTACTGGACTATTTGAAATAAGTCAATTAAAATTTTGCCTCTTAAATAATGTAACCTATGAGTAAATGTGTGCTAGATGTGAAAATAAATGTAAGTATGAATTAATTTATCAGAATGGCCATATTGAAACATTATAAGTGATCAATGGCCCAAAAATATTTTGTTCCAAATCTCTGACTTTAATTTTCTGTATTGACAAGAAAGGTTAGTTGGTTAATATTAAGAGTTGAGAATGATGAGTAAGTTTTGAAAACTTTCGTGAGAAGGCATTTGCTGTTTTATATCCATTAATCTTGATAAGGCAGGTAGCTAGAGAGAATTTTTCCAATATTATTCAAGCATGAAATGACAACGCTGATAGACAGTTAAAGCAAATAGCATTTCTGTTTTTATAATGAGTTTGGGGGGATATTATTAATAACCATTTTACCTTCATTAATTAGAGGAGCTTTATTTCCTCTGCTGGGTTTCAGAATAGATAATGTGCTTTAAGATGGTCTTTCAATTTAAATATTCATTTGAATGAAATACAGAACATGGAAATTGGAGCACGATTTAACCTAATGGTGTTAGTCAATCATAATTAAGGGTAAATAGAAATGAGACCATTTTAACTAATATATTCATATATATATTTAAAAACATTTACTACCTGCTAGACCATTTCACATATATTATCTTATTTAAAACTCATAATAATGCACAGAATGTAAGTAGCTGATACTCAGATTGAAACCAGGTATGACTGCTTTAGAATTCAGCTTCAAACCATCCTCTTCCCCCGCATTTTCCTAGGCTAGAACAGCAGCTAGTTTCAGTGTCACTACTGACGTGAACCAAGGGTCTTTGTATTCTACCCTATTTCCGTAGAACTATGTCACTCTGTCCCTTAACACATCCTGTGTTCAGGATTTTCCTATTTCTCTGTATCTTCAAATTACTTACGTCAAATTTGTCTTTGAGTCTATTCTTGAGAAATAAATTCTTGTGGAAAGTTTATAGAAGAGGAATCTGGGGTTAAGTAACCCGTCTGAGCTTATGTTATCAAGAGAAAACAAGTCCAGAATATCTAACTGTATTAGAACAACAACCCCAACGAAACCTATTAGATTGTATTTACTTTTTATTTTAAACACGTTTTATTATAGAGGAATTTGCTTGGTGAACTATCAGCAAGTGAACACATTCATATAACCTCACCCACGTCGAGAAACAAAATGACTAGCATCCAGATGTTCCTTCATAAACCCTCGTGATTCTTACCCATTCACAATCTCCAAAAATAACCACTGTCCTGATGTTTAACTCCATAGATTTGCTGCTTCTGGTTTTAAGCCTTTTATAAATTGAATTATGTGTTATATTTCTATCTTAGTCCATTCAGGCTGCTATAACAAAATACCGTACATTATGTGGCTAATAAACAGCAGAAATTTATTTCTCGCCGTTTTGAAGGCTGGAATTCCACGATCCAGGCAATTTCAGATACAGGGGATGGTTAGAGATCTCTTTCTAATTTACATAAAGTGACTTCTTGCTGTGTCCTCACATGGTAGAAGGGGTGAGGCAGCTCTCTGGGACCTCTTTTATAAGGGTATTAATTCCTTTCATGAGGGATCTGACCTCATGAGAGAAATACTTTCCCAGAAGGTCTACTTTCTAATACTTTCATCTTCAGGATGAGAATTTCAACACATTAATTTTACAGATACATAAGCATCTAGTCTGTTGCAAAGTTCTTTGCAAATAGCTTACTTAACTCAGTATGTTTGTATAATTTATTTATATTGTTGCATGTGGCAGTAGTTGGTTCATTTTAAATACTGTATAGTATCTTATTGTAGGAATATACAACCTTTAGTAAATATGTTGTGCTGTTGTCAGCTTTTAGCTACTATAAATGTTGTGGCCATGAATATAGTTCTATCTTTGGTGGTGTACATATACATGTGTCTGTTGATTTTATGTTTAGGAGATTATAAAGTAGATGAGTTAAGTTTGCTGAAAAAAAAAAAGAAAGATGGCACAATTGGGATAGTTCTTAGCTCTTCCATTTGCATTTAAATTTTATAATTTTACTGTCAAAAAAAATCCTGGATGGTATTATAATTAGGATGGTGTGGATCTATCGACTAAACTGGGAAGAACTGATACTTTTATAATGTGTAGTTTTCCAATCCATGAACATAGATTATATCGGCATCTTTTAATGTATTTATTAAAGAAGGTTTAAGTTTTATCTTTAGAGATTACATATGGCTTTCATTGGTTTTCTTTCTGGGAATTTAAGGCTTTTTCATGCTGTTATATATTGTATCTTTAAATATTTTATTTTCTAATTGATTATTTGTGGTTTATTAAAACAGTTACTGTTTCTTTGTTGAACTTGCATCAGCCCTCATAGTTAATTTATGCATTAATTCTAATAGTTTACTTATAAATTATTTTGGATTATTGTATATACAGACATTTTGTCTACAAAAGAATGACAGTTACATCTTTCCTTGTGTCGGTCTTTTTCTTGACTTATGGCAATAGCTATAATCACCAGTGCAAAGCAGTGATGATGCTATAAGGGCAGGCAATTTTGTCTTATTTATTATGTTAAAGATTTCAAATGTTATCATCAAGTATATTGTGTGATGTAGGGTGTATACATATATATTACATATATATACACACATATAGATACACATCCTTTATCAAATATATATACACATATATACACATGTGTATATATATACATCCTTTATCAAATATGTGCACATATGTATATCCTTTATGAAACTGAGAAATTTCTCTGTATCAAAATTGTTTTCCTGCATTTATTGCAATGATTATATTATTTTCTTCCTTTGTCCTGCTAGTGAATGGTGAATCATTTTTATTGATTTCTAAGCTATACTTGAGGAATACATCTAACTTGATTATAATGTATTATTCTGTTTATCTTACAAGATGATATGGTTTGGATTTGTGTTCCTGCCCACATCTCATGTCAAACTTTAATCCCCAGTGTTGAAGGAGGGGCCTGGTGGGAGGTGATTGGATCATGGGGGCAGACATCCCCCTTGCTGTTCTCATGATAGTGAGTGAATTCTCACAAGATCTGGTTGTTTAAAAGTGTGTGGCACCTCTTCCTTCTCTCCTTTTCTCCTACTCCAGCCGTGTAAGATGTGCCTGCTTCTCTTTCGCTTTCCACCATCATTGTAAGTTTCCTGAGGCCTCCCCAGCCATGCTTTCTGTACAGCCTACAGAACCATGAGCCAATCAAACTTCTTTTCTTTATAAATTACCCATTCTCACATAGTTCTTTATAGCAATGTGAGAATGAACTTACACAGAAGGCATTTGGGTCGTGTGTGTGTGTATGTGTGTGTGTGTGTATACATATAAATATATATATACACACACATATATATATATATACACATATAAAATTTCCGTATATTTCTTGGAGAAGTTGGCCTGAATATAGACGTTCTTGACATTATTACAATATCCTTTACAGGATTCATACCGAGTTTATGTTGAACTCATAATAATTTGATAAATAAGTCCTCATGTCTATCGTCTAGGTGAGTTGGGTAAGTCTGGTGTGATATCTCCTTAAAGTATTAGATACGATTCATCAATAAAGCCAATTGGGTTTATTGTTTTAGGTGTAAGAATGCTTTAAATTATATATTCAATTTCTTTAACAGATACAGTACCTTTCAGATTTTGATGAATTGTGTTACTTTAAGAATTTGTCTTTTTTATGTAAAATTTTACCAAATCAGGAGCATAAAGTTCTTTATAATATCATTTTATTATATTTTAAGGTCTGTAGGTTCTGATAATCAATGTCAGGAGCAAAAAGGAAGATACTCTGTAGAATTTATTTCTGTTATTGGTAACTTTGGATTCTCTCATTGACTCTTAATCAGCTTTACCAGTGGTTTATATTAATTTATTGTACTCTACATTGATTTTACTCTTCATAATTATACATGTGTTTTTCTTTTTTCTTTAGTTACATTTTAAACTATGTCATTTCCTTTCTTCTACTGCCTTTGACTTTTATGCATAGTGCTTTTCTGTTTTGTTTTTGCTTTGTTTTGCTAGCTTTCTGAGGTATAAATTAAATCATTGGTGGCCTTTCCTCTTTCCAGTTTTTGCATTTATCAGACATTTATCTACAACCATTTAGCTACATCCATCAAGTTTTGATATCCCATTTTCATTATAATTCGCTTAAAAACATTTTCTAATTTCCAATATAATATTTTACCTGTGAATTATTTAAAACTTCTGTGATTTATTTTTCAAAACATGGGAATTTTCTTGTCAACTTTTGTTTTAATATCTTATTAATTTTGTTATTTTCACTATAGTCAGAGACTGTGTAATGCAAACCTTTAAAATTTGGTGAAGCTTGCTTTATGGCTCAGTATGTGTTGAATTTCAGTAAATGTTTAATACTCAGCTAAAAATGTGTATTCTGTAGTAGCATGTTAATTAGGTCAAGTTGATTAATGATACACTTTCAAATATTTTATGTAGTTATTGATTTTCTCCCTTCTATTTGTTCTGTTACATGCTAAGAGATGTATACTAAAATTTCACACTGTAATTGTGGATTTGTATGTTTGTTTGCATTTTTTGAATACTTGCTGAGTATATTGTAAGGATACAAAATTGGGTGTCTACAAATTTAGAATTTTTTTCTATCTAATGATTTGATCATTTGATAACTATGACATTTTCTTCTTTTCCTCTGGTAGTGCTTTTTGCTTTAGTATTTACTTTGTTTTAAATCAATTATATTCAGACTGTTCGAGACATTCTAACCAGAGTGGGTCCATCTTGAATAAAGGCTTAATAAAGCAAACTTTCTGGGTTACATTCCCAGGGGGTTGGACACTTTGGGTCACAAGATGTTTACGGTTGAGTTACTGAATTAATGATGCTAATTAACTTAAAAAAGAACCAGAATTTATGGAAATGTCCCAGTTCTTTAAGAACAAAAAGAATTCTTAGTTTAAGAATAGGTTTTGCTGTAAATATAATAGTACACTCATACATTCTTGCTGAAATCAGTAGTAACATAGGAAAATAACAATACTAATAGCCTGTCACAAACTGATTACAGGCCTCTGTAATAAAGCACACTGTTCTTAACAACACATATAAGCAAGCACAATGTTTAAGGTAAGGATGTACCTCCTCTTGCTTTCTGAGGATACCCTAGCCTGTAATAGTCCTAATAAGCTATCTTAACTTCACTATACTGTGACTTTCCCTGAATTCTTTCCTGTGTGAGATCCAAGAACCTGCTCTTGGGGTCTGGGACAAGACCCCTTTTCAGGTGGTATTTTCTCTGGTGACTCTGCCAGACCTTAATGAGGTGAGAACTCCTTTCTGGTAACAATACCAACTTTCTTTCTTTTTCCTTCCTTTTACTTTCACATTTCTATATCTTAATATTTAGGGGGTGTGTGTGTGTGTGTGTGTGTGTGTGTATGTTTAAGTGGTATATGGTTGTGATTTTAAAGAGTTTAAACCTGATCTGACAATCATTGCTTTTCTGTTGTTTATTTATTTAGGTTGAACTATAACTTACATACAAGTGAGGAAAGAAAAGAACTTTTATCTGAGGAAAAAGAACTTTTGCGTGAGGAATGTGAACCCTTTCAAAATATTAGGAGAAAAGAGGCATGAAAATGAGACAGCAATCATGTTCTATTCTGCCCTTTTGAGCTAGATATTAATCTCTTGAAATGGCTTGCAATTGCCACACCTATGAATTAGCCTAATAATGCCTCATTGTATGCTGTAAACCCACACCCTGTAGCTTACCAGTGCATAGCCAATCGCTAATCAATGTTATTTCTCTAAACCAATGATAATTCATAACATAATTTGATTAATATATCAGCTTATTATCTGTTCCCTCTTTTTTTGCCATTAAAAACCTGCCTGTAACAAAGGCCAGACAGCTTATATTGAAGATTACCTGGGTCTGAGTCTTGCAGGCAGCTGTCCTTATTTTGGCTCAAGTAAACTCTTTGAATCACATTTTGTGTGTTGGTCTCTTCCTTTTAGGTTGACACAAGAAAGCTCACACCATAATGTAGAGCTGGATGAATTTTTGTAAATGCAACACTCTTGTGTTACCAGCACTTGGATAAAGAGACAAAATATTACCAATATTCCACCATTCTTCTGTTCCCCTTCCAGTCCTTACCTTCCTAAGGCACCACAGAGTAAAAGAAAGCATGGGTTGTGCCATTTTACAATGTTCAACTCTTACTTGAGCAATTTGCAAAGATTCCTGAGGGTACTCTCTAGGGTTTTCAATTCTCACTGAGTTTTTCTCAGAGACCCCTGACCATGGAAGATCCCTGTCTCCTCAGCATTGGGAAGTTGTAGAAAAGTCCAGTCTTCTCTAGTTTTGGCCTTTTAGCCATCCAGCCTGCACAGCTTCAGACTTCATCAGTTATCTCGTGGGGAAGTGGCCCATGAAGCTTCTGCTTTTGTCATTCCAATGTCTTTACAAATTCTAAAAGCTGGCTGATTTCTCCAGCTCCTGCAGCAGCCCTGTTAGGGCAAATGCAGATTCTCAGCCTCTAGCCCTGCTCAGAATCAGTAAGAGAAACCAACTAAAGGGTAGCAGCAGATCCTCAGCTCACCTCTGAAACTTTCTCCTCTCGCTGGAACTTTCGTTCCTCTAGATTTTATGAAAGCAGCTCTCAAAATAATGTGGCTGTATGACATAATGGGTTGTTCTCACTGGGACTGTAAGACAACCATGAACTATTCCATCTTATATGAAAGCAGAAGCAAGTGCATATTTCATGTCCTTGTCCTCTAATTAGAATGTTTACGCCATTTGAATTGAACAACAGAACACACATTTGTAGGGTTTTAAAATTTTACTTTTTTATTTCAACAGTTTTTGGGGTAAAGGTGGTTTTTGGTTACATAGATGAGTTCTTCGGTGGTGATTTCTGATATTTTACTGCACCCATCGCCTGAGCAGTGTACACTGTACCCAATGTGTAGTCTTTTCTCTCTCACCCCACAGCCCTTCCCCTTAAGTCCCCAAAGTCCATTACATCATTCTCATGCCTTTGCATTCTCATAGCTTAGCTCCTACTTATAAGTGAGAACATATAATATTTGGTTTTCCATTCCTGAGTTACTTTACTTAGAATAATGGGCTCAATCTCCATCAAAGTTGCTGCAAAAGACATTATTTTGTTCCTTTTTATGGTTAAATAGTATTCTATGGTGTATATATACATTTTCTTTATCCATTTGTTGGTGGATGGATACTTAAGTTGGTTCCATATCTTTGCAATGGTGAATTGTGCTGTTATAAACACGTGTGCAGGTGTCTTTTTAATATAATGACTTCTTTTCCTTTGGAGAGATGCCCAGTAGTATGACTGCTGGATCCAATAGTAGTTCTATTTTGGTTCTTAAAGGAATCTCCATAATGTTTTCCATACTGGTTGCACTAATTTACATTTCCACCAGCAGGGTAAAAGTGTTCTATTTTCAACACATCTGTGCCACCAACTATTTTTTTTTTTGCTTTAATTATGGCCATTCTTGCAGGAGTAAGGTTATATCTCATCATGGTTTTAATTTGCATTTCTCTGGTAATTAGTGATGTTGAGCAATTTTTTTTTAATGTTTATTGGCCATTTGTGTATCTTCTTTTGAGAAATGTCTATTCATGTCCTTTGCCCGCTTTTTGATAGGATTTTTTTTTTCTCATTCAGAATACTAGCCCTTTGTCAGATGCAGTTTGTGAATATTTTCTACCACTCCACAGGTTGTTTGTTTACTCTGCTGATTATACTTTTGCTGTGCAGAAGCTTTTTAGTTTAATTAGGTCCCATTGATTTATTTTTCTTTTTGTTGCATTTGCTTTTGGGGTCTTAGTCATGAATTCTTCGCCTAAGTCAATGTAAAGAAAAGTTTTCCCAATGGTCATGGGAGTTCATCTCCACTTGAGATCATACTGCAAGGTTCAGCTGGGAGCTTCTTTCACCCTGCAACCCCTCTCTGAGCTCATTGGCTAACTTCCCTGAGGGCCCCCGTGAGATACAGTCAGGAATGGCTTTCCTCAGTTTATGCTGGAGACTGGGAATGCCTACAAGGCACTTCCTGCTGCTGCTTCTAATTTTATATTTCATGCAGCTTCCTAAATCTGTTCCAGCTCTGGGTAGGGTTAAGGCCTTCTCCCTTGGACTGGATTTTCAGATTCCACGTGGAGATGTGTACCTGGAGGCAGGCTTTCCTTCTCTCACATTCTGCGAACTGACAAATTTTCACCTGTCTCACAGAGTAGGTTGCAACGTACTTCTTCTTTCAAAGTGTCTGTGGATTCTTTCTGTTTTCCTGTTAAGTTCCTGTGTTGGTTCTGGAAGAAAAAAAATTCACAGTGTGAATCTATACCCACGGTTCTGTCCTTTTAAGTGGGAAAGGCACATGAACACTGCCTTTTGTACATCATCTTGAAAACATAAAATAAACAAAACAAAAAACCCCACACATTTGGTTTTAAATCCTCCATCTTTATATATGTCATTTGTGCCACCTATTCAATATATTTCTCTCATTCTTTGCCTTATTTTAGGTTATTTAAGTATTTTAATCATTTTTTCTCCATTCTAGCTCTATTGACTTAAAAGGTATACATCATTTTACTATGTTAGTGGTTAACTCAGGGATTGCCACATATACTTTCACAACATTTTGAAAATACAAGGTCCTTGATAACCACATTTACTCTCCTCTACCAACTTATTATTTCTGTACTTGAATTATTTTATAATTTGAACTCCTCAATGTTACTATTTTTATATTTTCTAGCATGCATATAGATTTTTACACATATTTATCCATTCTGTTGATTTTCATTGCATCTCTGAGCTGCCATCTGGGATTATTTTTCTTCTGTCTGAATTTTCATCATTAATACATCCATTAGTGCAGGTCTGCTGATGACAAATTATTTTACTTTTTGCTTGTCTGAAAGTGTTCTTATTCCATTTTCAATTTTTAGAGTTGTTTTCACGGGATGTAGGATTTTAGATTGGCAGCTATTGTTTTCAACAGCTTGAAGATATTTTATTTTCTTCTGGCTTCCTGGTTTTCTGTTGAGAAGTTAGATGAATCCTATTGTTGCTCTTTTAAAGGAAAGTGTCTTTTTCATTGGTTGCTTTTATTTTATTTTTTTAATATGTCTTTAGTTCTCACAGGTTTACTAGGATATGCATAAGTATAGCTCTTTTGCTTTTTGATTGTTGCCGTGTATGTGCAACTTACTTGGGGTTGATAAAATTTTTGAATTCGTTGCTTGATATTTTTTTTTTTTTTTTTTTTTTTTTTTTTTTGAGACGGAGTCTCGCTCTGTCGCCCGGCCTGGAGTGCAGTGGCCGGATCTCAGCTCACTGCAAGCTCCGCCTCCCGGGTTTACGCCATTCTCCTGCCTGAGCCTCCTGAGTAGCTGGGACTACAGGCGCCAGCCACCTCGCCCGGCTAGCTTTTGTATTTTTTAGTAGAGACGGGGTTTCACCGTGTTAGCCAGGATGGTCTCGAACTCCTGACCTCGTGATTCGCCCGTCTCGGCCTCCCAAAGTGCTGGGATTACAGGCTTGAGCCACCGCGCCCGGCCGTTGCTTGACATCTTGATATTAGTTTTGGAAAATTCTCAGTCATTACTTATATGTTGCTTTGATCCATTCATTTGTTCCTTTCTTTCTGGGACCCAACTACAGATATTATAGAACTTTCACACTTGAGGCATGTCTAATATGATTTTAAATCTGACCAATGAATTCTGAATTCAAGAGTTTCCATTACTGAATTTCTTTTGTCCAACAATTTTATTTTATCTTTTAAAATAATTTTCATTACCTACCCAAAAGCTTAATCCTATTTTTTAAAATTATTTGAACATATTCTTGAACATACTTTATTTTGTGCTCTCCTCTGATAATCTCATTGCCTAAATTTTTATGAATATTTTTCTATAGTCTGCTTTTCCTCTTGATTTCTATTATCTTGTTTTCTTGTTATTGCTCCATCTTGTGTTTTTTTAATTTAATGCCGGACTTTGTATATGAAAATTCTAGAGGCAATCTGAGCTTCTGAATGATCTTGTTTCCTTTAGAGAGTTTTTACTTTTGCTCTAAGTAGACATTTAGGTTGTATGTATGCACGTATGACACCCTGTATTATCTTAATCCAGTTAATACTTGAGTTGACTAAGGTGGGCTCTGGTCCTTGCTGGGAAGAGGATTTTTTTTTTTTAATTTCTGGTTTTCTTATACTCCTAGAGTACAGCCTTTCAGCCTCAACCTCCCAGGCTCAAGCAATTTTCCTGCCTCATTTTTTGACTTTTTGTGGAGATGAGGTATAACTATGCTGCCCAGGCTGGTTTTGAACTCTTGGGCTCAAGGAATCCCCCTGCCTCAACCTCCCAAAGTGTTGGGATTACAGGTGTGGGCCACTACACCCGGTCTTGAACTACAATTGTTGCTCTTTCAGCTGGAAACAACCTAGCCACTCAACCTCTTAAAACTCTTTTAGAATTGACAAATTCTCCAAAGGAAAAGCTGAATAAATCCTTGTCTTTTCAATATTGGTTCTACAAATTATTTCTGCTGTACAGATGTCTTTTCTTCTCTTTTGGAGAGTCAGGAGGAAAATCTAGTTAATTTAATTGCTTTTTTTTTTTTTTTCACGTTGCTTAGGTTAAGAACAATCGGAGCTATTATGCCTGAAGGTATTTGGTGGCTGTTTATGCACTAAACATCAGAGCTCCTAAATACATGATACAAACATTAATAGAATTGAAGGTAGAAATTGTAGCATAATAGTAGACAACTTCAATACACTATTTTCAATAATGGATGAGAAAACCAGACAGAAGATCAATAAGAAAATGGAGTACTTGAGCAACACTATAGACTAATTGGACCTGATGGACTTATACAGAACAGTGCACAACAACGAAGGAATCAACATTCTTGTCAAGCACACATGGAACTTTCTCCAGCATAGATCACGTGTTAGTCCACAAAACAAGTCTTAAGAAACTTAAAAGATGAAAATCAAAGAGAGTATCTTTTCTCATTACAGTGGAATGAAACTAGAAATCAATACCAGAAAAAAACTGAAAAGAAAACACACTCTTTAATAGCCAATGGGTCAAATAAAAAAAAAAAAAAAAATCACACGGGAAATTACAAAATATCTTAAGACAAATGAAAACAAAAACACAACAAATCAAAACTTACAGAAGCAAGCAAAAGCAATACTAAGAGAGAAGTTTATAGTGGTAAATATTTACATTTAAAAAGAAAAACTTCAAATCCACAACTTAAATTTATACCTCAAAGAAACAGAAAAGAAGAACAAACTAAAACCAAAACAAGCAGAAGAAAGGATGTAATAAAATTAGAGCAAAGATAAACAAAATAGAGAACAGAAAAACAATAGGAAAAAATGAAAACTAAAAGTTGTTTTTTTAAAGAGATCAGCAAAATTGACAAAACCTTAGCTAAGTTAACCAAGAATAAAAGAGAAGACTCAAGTAAGTAAAATAAAAAATGAAAGGACATTGTAACCGGTACCACATAAGTAGATATGATTACAAGAGAAGACAATTGTACACCAACAAATTGTGTAACCTACAAAAATGAATAAATTCATAGAAACATGCAACCTGCTAAGACTGGATCATGAAGAAATGGAAAATGTAAGCAGCCCAGTAATGAGTGAGGAGATTGACTCAAAAGCATTCCAACAAAGAAAAGCCCAAGTCCAGGTGACTTTACTGGACAATTCTATGAAATATAACATTTAAAGTGTCTCCGTAACAAAAAATGCCAATCCTCTTGAAATTTTTTCAAAAAATTGAAGAGAAAGAAACACTCCCAAACTCATTCTGTAAAGCCAGCATTGCCTTAATGCTAAAGGCAGACCAAGATATAATAAGGAAAAAAGAAGGCAAACCAATATCCCTGATGAATATTGATGCAAAAATCCTCAGCAAAATATTAGCAAACCACATTCAACAAATCAGTAAAAGAATTATATAGCATGACCAAGTGGAATTGATTGCTGCAATGCAAGAATGATTCAGCATATGAAAATCAATCAGTGTAACACGTTACATTAACAGAATGAAGGACAAAACCACGTGATCATGATTTTAAAAAACTCTCAAAAAACTGGAAACTAAAGAAAACTACCTCAACATTATAAATGTCATATATGAAAAGTCCACTGTTAACATCACACTCAAGGGTGAACGATTAAAAGCCATTCTCTAAGATGAAGAACAAAAGAAGGATGCCACTCGACCACTTCTGTTTGATACAGTGCTAGAAACCCCAGCCGGCATAATTAAGCAAGAAAAATAAATAAAAGTCCTCCAAATTGTAAAGAAAGAAGGAAAATTATCCTTATTCATAGAGGACATGATCTCACATGTAGAACACCTAAAATTTCACCATAAGCCTTTTAAAACTAATACATTCAGCAAAATATTATGATACAAAATCAACATGCAAAAATCAGTTGCATTTCTATTCACTAACGATGAACAACTTGAAAAGGAAATTAAGAAAACAATTTCATTTACAATAATGACAAAGAGAATAAAATAGTTAGACATAAACCTAGCCAAGAAAGTAAAAGACTTGTATGCTGTAACTATAAAACATTATTGAAAGAAATTAAAGACAATTAAACTGAAAGACATCTTATGTATCTGGATTGCAAGACTTAATATTGGTAATATGCTGAGTGAGGGGCCAAGACGGCATAAGAGAAACAGCTGTGGTCTGCAGCTCGCAGGGAGACCAACACAGAATGTGGGTGATTTTTGCATTTCCAAGTGAGGTACCCAGTTTATCTCATTGGGACTGGTTAGGCAGTGGGTGCAACCCACGGAGAGTGAGCAGAAGCAGAGTGGGACATTGCTTCACCCAGCAAGTGCACGGAGCCAGGGGACCTCCCTCCCCTAGCCAAGGGAAGCAGTCAGGGACTGTGCTACTTGCCCTGGGTACTAGGCTTTTCCCATGGAACTTTGCAATCCACAGAACCAGAGAGTCCCTCATGAGCTTACACCACCAGGGCCCTGGGTTTCAAGCATAAAACTGGGCAGCTCTTTGAACAGGAATCAAGCTGCAGGAGTTTTTTTGTGCTCCAGCAGCACCTGGAACTCCAGTGAGACAAGAGAACCGTCCACTGCCCTGGAAAGGGGCCTGAAGCCAGGGAGCCAAGTGGTCTTGCTCAGCGGGTCCCACTCCCATGCAGCACAGCAAGCTAAGAACCACTGACTTGACATTCTCACTGCCAGCACAGCAGTCAGGAGTCAACCTGGGATGATAGAACTTGGTTGGGGGAGGGGCAACTGCTTTTCATGAGTCTTTAATAGGTGGTTTTCCCCTGACAATGCTAAGGAGACTGGGATGTTTGGACTGGGCGGAATTCACCACAGCACTGTAAAGCAGCTGTGGCCAGACTGCTTCTCTAGATTCCTCCTCAATGGACAGGGCATCTCTGCAGGAAATGCAGGAGCCCCAGTCAGGGGCTTACAGGTAAAACTCTCATCTCCCTGGGACAGAGCACCTGTGGGGAGGAGTGGCTGTGGTGGCAGCTTCAGTGGACTTAATCTTTCCTACCTGCTGACTCTGCAGAGGGCGGCTGATCCTCCCAGCATAACACAGAAGCTCTTCTAAGGGACAGCCTGCCACCTCACATGGGTCCCTGACTTCCATGCCTCCTGACTGGGAGAGACCTTGGAATGGGTTGACAGACACCTCATATGGAAGAGCTTCAGCTGGCATCAGTCTGGTGCCCCTCGGGGATGAAGCTTCTGGAGGAAGGAGCAGACAACAATCTTTGCTGTTTTACAGCCTCCACTGGTGATACCCAGGGGAACAGGGTCTGGAGTGGAACTCCAGCAAACCGCAGCAGACCTATAGAAGAGGGGCCTGACTGCTAGAAGAAAAACTAGCAAATAGAAAGCAACAACAATAAAAACATCAACAAAAAAGACCCCCCAACAAAAACCCCATCCAAAGATCATCAGCTTCAAAGATCAAAGGTAGATAAATCCATGGACATGAGGAAAATTCCAAAAGCCAGAATGCTTCTCCTCCTCCAAATGATTGCAACACGTCTGCAGCAAGGGCACAAAACTGGATGGAGAATGAGATTGATGAATTGGCAGAAGTAGGCTTCAGAAGGTGGGTAATAAAAAATTCCTCTGAGCTAAAGGAGCATGTTCTAACCCAGTGCAAAGAAGCTAAGAACCTTGATAAAAGGTTACAGGAACTGCTAACTAGAATAACCAGTTTAGAGAGGAACATAAATGGCCTTTTGAAAAAAATCACAAATGGTTTTTTGAAAAGTTTAACAAAATAGACCACTAGCTAGACTAATAAAGAAGAAAAGAGAGAAGAATCAAATAAACACAATAAAAAATGATAAAGGGGATATAACCACTGATCCCACAGAAATACAAATGACTGTCAGAGAATACTATAAACATCTCCACGGAAATAAATTGGAAAATATAGAAGAAATGGATAAATTCCTGGGCACACACACCCTCCTGAGACTAAACCAGGAAGAAGTCAAATCCCTGAGTAGACCAATAACAAGTTCTAAAAATGAAGCAGTAATTAATAGCCTACCAACCAAAAAAAAGCCTGGGACCAGACAGATTCACAGGCAAATTCTACCAGAGATAAAAAGAGGAGCTGGTACCGTTCCTTCTGAAACTATTCCAAACAATGGAAAAGGAGGGACTGCTCCTCCCTAACTCATTTTATGAGATCAGTATCATCCTGATACAAAACCAGGCAGAGACACATCAAAAAAGATACCTTCAGGCCAATATCCCTGATGAACATTGATGAGAACATCCTCAATAAAATACTGGCAAACCAAATCCAGCAGCACATCAAAAACCTTATCCACCACAATCAAGTCGGCTTCATCCTTGGGATGCAAGGCTAGTTCAACATATAAAATCAATAAATGTAATTCATCACATAAACAGAACCAATGAAAAAGAAAACACATGATTATCTAAATAGATGCAGAAAAGGCCTTCAATAAAATTCAACATCCCGTCATGTTAAAAACTCTCAAGAAACTAGGTATTGATGGAATATATTTTAAAAATAATAAGAGCTATTTATGACAAACCCATAACCAATATTATACTGAATGGGCAAAAGCTGGAAGCATTCACTTTGAAAACCAGCACAAGATAAGGATGTCCTCTCTCACCATTCCTATACAACATAGTATTGGAAGTTCTGGCCAGGACAGTTAGGCAAGGGAAAGAAATAAAACATATTCAAATAGGAAGAAAGGAAGTCAAATTGTCTCTGTTTGCAGATGATATGATTCTATATTTAGAAAACACCATCATCTCAGCCCAAAAGCTCCTTAAGTTGATATGCAACTTCAACAAAGTCTCAGGATACAAAATCAGTGTGCAAAAATCACTAGCATTCCTATGTACCAATAATAGACAAGCAGAGAGCCAAATCATGAATGAACTCCCATTCACAATTGCTACAAAACTAATAAAATACGTAGGAATACAGCTAATGAGATACGTGAAAGACTTCTTCAAGAACTACAAACCACTGCTCAAGGAAATAAGACAGGACACAAACAAATGAAGAAACATTCCATGCTCATGGACAGGAAGAATCAATATTGTGAAAATGGCCATACCACTCAAAGTAGCTTATAGATTCAATGCCATTGACTTTCTTCACAGAATTAGAAAACACTACTTAAATTTCATATGGAACCAAAAAAGGTCTCGTACAGCCAAGACAATCCTAAGCAAAAAGAACAAAATGAGAGGCATCACGCTACCTAAATTCAAACAATACTACAAGGCTACAGTAGCCAAAACAGCATGGTACTGGTACCAAAACAGATATATAGACCAATGGAACAGAACAGAGACCTCAGAAATAACACCACACATGTACAACCATCTGATCTTCAACAAACCTGACAAAAACAAGCAATGGGGAAAGGATTCCCTATTTAGTAAATGGTGCCGGGGAAGCTGGCTAGCGGTAAGCAGAAAACTGAAACTGTACTTCTTCCTTACAACTTATACAAAAATCAACTCAAGATGGATTAAAGACTTAAATGTAAAACCCAAAACCATAAAAACCCTCAAAGAAAACCTAGGCAATACCATTAGGAACATAGGTATTGGCAAAGACTTCATGACAAAAACACCAAAAACAATTGCAGCAAAATCCAAAGTTGACAAATGAGATCTAATTAAACTAAAGAGCTTCTGCACAGCTAAAAAACTATCATCAGAGTGAACTGGCAACCTATGGAATGGGAGAAAATTTTTGCAATCTACCCATCTGACAAAGATCTACTATCCAGAATCTATAAGAAACTTAAACAAATTTACAAGAAAAAAAAAAAAAACATCAAAAAGTAGGCAAAGGTTATGAACAAACACTTATCAAAAGAAGACATTTATGTGGCCAACAAATATATGAAAAGAAACTCATCATCACTGATCATTAGAGAAATGCAAATCAAAACCACAATGAGATACCATCTCACGCCAGTCAGAATGGCAATTATTATTAAAAAGTCAGTAAACAATAGATGTTGACAAGGCTATGGAGAAATAGGAACACTTTTACAGTTGGTGAGAATGCAAACTAGTTCAACCACTGTGGAAGATAGTATGGCAATTCCTCAAGGATCTAGAACCAGAAATGCCATTTGCCCCAGCAATCTTGTTACTGGGTATATACACAAAGGAATATAAATGGTTCTACTATAAAGACATTTGCACATGTAGGTCTATTGCAGCACTATTTACAATAGCAAAGACATGGAATCAACCCAAATGTCCATCAATGATATACTGGATAAAGAAAATGTAATACATATACACCATGGAATACTGCATGCAGCCATAATAAAGAATGAGATCATGCCCTTGCAGGGACATGGGGATGAAGCTGGAGGCCATCTCTCAGCAAACTAACACATGAAAGAAACCAACCTGCATGTTCTCACTTAAAAGGTGAGAGTTAACAATGGAGAACACATGGACACAGGGAGGAGGACCGACACATACAGGGCCTGTCTGGGGGTGGGGGGGGACAAGAGCAGGACGAGCATTACAAACAACATACCCTAATGCATTTGAGCTTAAAACTAGCTGAATCGGGCTTGAGAGGTGCAGCAAACACTCTGGCACCGTGTATACTTGTACACAAATCTCGCACATTCTGCACATGTAATCCTGGACATAAAGTAAAAAGAAAAAAGAAAAATAAGCAACATAAAAGTAAAAAAAAGAAAAATATATTATTAATTTGCAACACTACTCACCAATGATCTCAGACTTCTACTGTAATCCTAGGAAAAAATGACTTGTTTTTTGCAGAAATAAAAAAAAAAAAAAAAATACCAAAAGCTCCATATGGAGACTTAAGAGATTCCAAATAGCAAACAATTTGGGAAAAAAGCTAAGTTCTTATCACTTAGTGGACTTTCCAAACATTATTCTACACACAACTACACGTGGTAAACAGTGTGCAACCGCATAAAGACAGACAATAGACCAGTGGATAGAATAGACTGCCCAGAAATACTCCCTTATGTGTTTGATTTAAAGTAATCTTAGATAACAGTGGTCACAAATCACCAAAAGGGAACAACAGTCTCCATAACAAAATGGGGGTGGGAAAACTGCAATATTCACATGCAAAGAATAAAGCTGGGCCTATATAGATTTCTCCTTATAACAAAGATTAACTCAAAATGAATTAAAGACATAAAATAGAACAACAACAATAAAATTCCTAGATGCAAACATAAGGGAAAAGCATCATAACGTTGGACATGGCAATCAATTTAATTGAAGATGACACCCGAAGCCAACAGGCAATAAAAGCAAAAATAAACAAATGAGACTACATTAAATGTTTAAATTTCTGTGCCTCAAAAAGGCACAGTCCAACAGAGGTGAAAAGGTAACTTATGCAATGGGGAAAAAACATCTGCAAACTCTATATCTGATAATAGGGTTAGAGTAATATCCAGGATATGGTGAAGCAATTTCTACAATTTAATCAACAAAAACCAACCAATTTAAAAATTGACAAATGACTTAAATAGATATTAATTTCTCCAGTGACGTGGAAATGGTAAGAAACATAGGAAAGATACTCAACATCGCACTGACCATTAGAGAATACAACCAAAACCATATGAGATATCATCTCACACTATTTAGGTATGGCTACTCTTGGTTATCTAATAATAACTAAAAATCAAGTTGAACAAAGATGTGGAGAAATTGCAGAAAGTGGAAACCTGGGTGCAGCATGATAACTAAGAAAACGTTGAAAGCCAAAGTCCTCAAAGAGGATATTTTTGGTGCATCCATCTTCCTAGTAGCATTATCAACAAAAAGGCTAAAAATGTGAAAAGCCAGCTCAAAAGTCCCATGAGTGGGGATTGAAGAAAATGAAAGCAAAATGAAGTATATACATACGTGGAATATCATCCCCAGCTCTTAAAAGTAAGGTCACTCCCTCTTGCCATGCTACAATCATAGCTGAGCCCCCTTGGAGATATTATCCCACACGCGCTCGAAATGGGCCAGTTAGAAAATGACAAATAACTGTTATAATCTTCATTATGTAAGCTTCATGTTAAAGGCATTTTGGGATTCATCAGAACACACATACCACAACACACTCTTGCTCATATGAGGTTTGCGGCGCGCACTCACTTCTCACCTCTCCTCAGCACACGCCACACCCTAGACTGTTCCATTTTTCTGTGGTCATTTCACTCTTTAATATCATTTTTGATGGGTTGATGTAAGAGGGCTGATTCTCTTCTCCCTTTGATCCCACAGAAAGTTTGAATTTTTAGTGATTAGTTTTTAAAGGATTTTTTTCCTCTTGGATGATGTAAAAAAGAAGGGTTCCCAGAGCTTTAATCCCTGACCATTAAAGTGGGGACCAGAAGCCTTTGGCACTAGAAAAGGAGCAGTCACTTGGGAAGGAGGGCACTAGCCCTAGTTGGCTCTTAAATGGGACGGTTATTTTTCTGGTAATGGTTGGAGTTCTCTTGTTGACCTCAATCTATCCTTTTATTTCTTGGGCATCACCTTTGGCCATTTTCTGTCACTTTTCTCAAATTTAAAAATCATTACGGCATCTTTAGTCATTTCCCTGCCATTCTTTTTCCCCAGATAATTGTTCCTTCCCTAAAATATTCTATGCCTTTTATCCCCACTACTTTGTTGTTCCTCCTTCAGCAGTCTTTTCCCTCTTACCCGGCTCGTGGCTCAAAAGAAATTGGGGACCTGCAGCTATAAAGAACTGAATTTTGCCAACAACCACATGATCTAGAAAGAAAACCCAGAGTCCCAGTTAAGCCTGGCCAACATCTCTCGTTCAGTCTTGTGAGACCCTGACACTGAGTCTGTACTTTTGCCCTGCAGAAACTGTGAGATAATAAATAAAGGGTGTTACTTTAAGCCTCTGTGTTTGTGGTTACTTTTACATGGCAATAGTAAATTGAAACAGGTTGGCCTTCATTCCTATTAGTCTGTCTCTGGGCCTGAGTTCCAGAGCTACTAACTCTGCTTACCCAACCCACTGTGCTAGCACCACTGTCCCTGAGTTCCCCAGTGGAGAGCCAGGATTCTCCATTTCCTGGGCCTGCCCATGATTCTTGGTCCAGAAACTGTTTATCGTGCTCATCTCGTGGGGTCTGCGCCCTTGTTTTGACTTAAACACACAACTTTTTAGCCAATCTCTGCACAAACTGACCTGACCGTTTCCTTTTTGCCCACAACCTTGACGGCCACCCTATCGTTTACCAGTCCAGGCAGTCCTTTTCTTTAAGCCAATCTTTTTTTTCTGCAGCTGCTCCAAGACCTGATATTAAAGGGAGGAAAGAGTTTTGATCCATCAGTGTGAAACAAAAGCACCTCAGAGAAATCTGGTCAGAATCATCATCATTTTAGTGAAGGGGAACATAAAGTTAGTGCCTTCTTAACCAGGAGTCGCTGGTCCATCAGTGAGCGATAGAGGCTCTGAACCTCTGAGGAAACGTTTGAGATAATCTGGCCAATGCCCATAGTGTGGGGGTAAATTCACGGCCATTGAGCAACTTTGCTGGTACAAGATCTCATTTGGTGAGGTGTGCCACAAACTTGCCTCCCCCAAACTGATATTCTCACTTTAACCCCTAGACTGTGAACTCTGCCGTTGCCTTTGTTTACCACTCAGAGTTGCAGCTGCTCTGTTTGGAAGAGGGAGAAGAGAGACTTACCCTTGGGAGTCCAGATTTGCGGAAGTTCCAGGTAGAGGCAGGAGTCAGGAAAACATAATATTTGTCTTCTGCAGCAGTTCATACATCTTTTTGTTTGTAAGGCACTAAAGGCCTAAGCTGAAATTATCTCTTCAACCAATGTTTTCTCTCTCATATTGCTACTGTTCTTTGTTGCTGCTGTCCATGCTTTTATTTTTCCTTTTTGGAATCCATAAGAAAAGAATACCATTTCCAACTTAGGTGACGGGTCATCCTCCATTGACCTTCCTGTCTTTGGATAAGTGTATGATGTTTCATATGGCAAATGCTGTATCAAATGACTAGTATGACATAACTAGATACAGAGCAGCATTTTGTGCAAAATAAGTACTGCTTTGGAATAAAAATTACTTACATTATTTTTTCTTTCTTTTCTTTCTTTCTTTTCTTTTTTTTTTTTTTTTTTTTGGAGATGGCGTTTCACTCTTGTTGCCCACTCCCGGTTCAAGCAATTCTCCTGCCTCAGCCTCCCTGAGAAGTAGCTGGGATACCAGGCACCTGCCACCAATGCCCCACTAATTTTGTATTTTATAAAGGTGGGGTTACCATGCTGGCCAGGCTGGGTTTGAACTCCCTGACCTCAGTGAGTCTCCCCACCTCAGCCTCCCAAAGTGCTGGAACGCAGCATGACCCAGTGTGCCCTGACCACAAATCTAATATATTAAATAGATAGATTCTTTTGGCTAATTTGAAGAGGGAATAAAATACTGAAACATTTGAATTAAATGATGAGGAGAATGAAGATTCTCAAAAAAAAAGAAAGAAAACCATTTCATATAGAAATCTTCAGCAAAAGCAAAGGATATATCCTACCACCATAAGGAAAAAAAAGCAAAAGAATTGTAAATGTTTTATGAGTTGAATCATGTTTAGATGAAGTCGCATTTACTACAATTAGAGTGAAATAATGGTAATGTAAAGGTGGAAATGTTTAATATATTGCTCCAGATTTTCTGATTTCACTGCTTAAATGAAAATATTTAGAGAAACCCAAGTCCTACGGGTGAGATCAAAATCTTAGAAGACGGAAAGAAGTGAATTTCCCCCCTGTTCCCCACAGCCATGTGCACCAGCCTGCGGCCTTCTCCCTGGCAGAAGGTGGTGTGAACTTCATAAGGCCCTGAGAATATGGTTTTTCTCACCAAAGAGGACAGATATTCAAGAACAGCTTTCAAAGCAGCAGATTTTATTTTTATTAAAAAACAAACCCACCATGAGTGAGATTAAGACAAAACCTAAAATTTATGCTCTAGGTGAAAGGACTTCCTAATTGTTCTTACTTAATATGACTTTTATCATAATAAATACAATTCAGGAACTTTTATCATAATAAAAACAGTTCAGAGTGAATGGTTGGAAAATAATCCATTGCAAGGTTCATCAAAATGGGGAAAAAGGATATGTTGATTTATTGATGAATAATTAGAGAAAGAATACAGCCACTGCTGCGATAAATCCTATGACATGGAGCATCTGCATTATTGTATTTCTTTGAAAAGGAATAGACATTCGTCTAGTCCACCTCCGTAAGAACTATTCTGTAGTTCAGATTGTAAAATTCCGCAAAGCAAAGTCAGCGGAAATTATTCTGTAGTCAGATTGGAAAATCCTGGCAGAGCAAAGTTCAGACGGAAATTAGTTCTTAGTCAGATTTGTAAATTCCTGCAAAACAAAGTTCAGTGGAACTTTCCCTATTAAAGATCCTGTTCTTATCTGGTGCTTAAAAGTGCTGTTCTTTTGGCAAATCTTGCTGAGCAAAACCTTTCTAACATCGGACAACTAATTGCCTTCCGAGAAAAAACCCTAAAACTATCTAATAATAGTAGGTTCATTGGGAACACCACCAGCATACTGACAAGATCTGGGGGCCAGATTGAAAGAAAACTAGAGATTAAAATAGGGAAGACTCACCTTGCCTTGAACCATGGATAATATTCTATAAGTAAAGTGGGAGTTATACTTCCTGAGCGCCGCAAAACGCTTGTTAAAAAGTAAAAGCATCTGTAACTTTAAGAAGAAAAAAATAAGGAGAAGGTAAACACCACCACATGATTCAAATCTATAGCTCCCCAAACTGTAATTTTATACTTTCTACATTCCGGTAACTTTCAAAGAGTTTTACAGTTTATTTAAAACATGTAACCAAATGTAATACTTGTGACTACGGAACAATCCAGAGGTAGAATGGTTAGCCAGGGCTCTCACCACCAAATAAGAAATTTGTACATATGAGTTTGCTGGCATAACTCTAACCTGTAGCAGACACACCAGACTTGTGATAATTTTTCTTTGGTCATTTACTCTTAATGCAATTTTGATTTGAATGTAAGACGATTCTCTTTCTCCTTTGATCACAGAAAGTTGAATTTTTAGTGATTACAGTTTTTAAGAAAAAAAATTTTTTCTTTGATGGAAGCGTAAAGAAGGTCAGAGCTTTAATTCTGACCATTAAGTGGGACAGAGCCTTGACTTAGAAAAGGAGGCAGTCACTGGGAAGGAGGGCATAGCCTAGTGGCCTCAAATGGACATTATTTCTGGTAAATGTTGAGTCTCTGTGACCTCAAAAAAAACAATTATCGGACAACAAAAAAATGGCCTTTCTCACTTTTCTCAAATTTTAAAATCATTACGAAACACTCTTTTAGTCATTTCTGCATTCCTCCCCCAAATTTTGTCCTCTAAAATATCTATGCTATCCCCACTAAACAAAAAAATCTATCTCACAGTCTTTTCCCACAGCTTGTCCTTCCTCAGGGTCATTTCCACTCTGCCCACCACAGTGTTGCTGGGTTTGCTGCTTCTCCAGTAAGGGGCACGTTGTCTTGCACACTGCATGGCCCTTTCTCTCCACGCGGTGAGTTAAACAAACATGCAGAGCAGCCAGTACTTACAGGCCTTTCTCAGGATCATCCCAAGTTCGTTCTTTCTACAAACTACTTCTCTTTATAAGAACTTGTGATTTTCACAACCTGTTTGGCAACTACTTCATAGGGTAAACTAAATGGCAGTTATACATTTCTTCTGTCATCTGCCGTTTTGTATGCATGCGTTTGGGAAGCATTGTATTTTTTAAAACACTCCAGCTGGCAGGAAACTGATAGCCAACAGTTTGTGCACATTACTACGATTGTTTGTGCTTCCCAATATTTTGAGTTAGGAGTTAAATGACAATCCTAAGCAGTTTTGCAGTTGCCTTTATTGCGATGTCTTGGTGTATCGCTGTCAGACACACTCAGAATCTGGAGCAGAGACCATGAGAAAAATCTGTATGTTTTTTAAATGTACTGCTTTTAGGAAGCCTGATTCTAACTCCGAAATATAATCGAAGAATGAAGTCACATTTTGAGTTCCGTGGAAACTTTCCCTAGTTAAGATCTTTCTGTTCTTATCTTGGTACTTAAAAGTGCTGTCCTTTCTTGCAAATCTTGCTAAAGTCTAAGACCTTTCTACCATGTGACGACTGTTGTCTGCCTGAGGAAAAAACCCTAAAACTATCTATGATTAGTAGGTCCTATTGTGAAACACCACCAGCATATTTACGGGATTCTGGGGCTCAGATTTAAAGACTGGGTATAAAGCGTAAAGAAGAAGTTCAGGAGAAAATGTCTTGACATTGCAAATCTATTTCCTTTTTTTTTTCCTGAAAAAGGCAATCCTACTACAGATGAGAAATGTAATACTGAAATACAATGTGAAAGTATGTGGGTTTCTAAGAAGGTCAAATTTTATATTAAACTTCATCAAGGTCACTCTCATTTTCCTATTTTATATGCTGCATTTCAACCATGTTCATGAATAGTCATCTCTTATAATCAAAGAATGACACTAGTCATGTCATCAGAGTTTGCCTTTTTAAGTACGACAGCCACAGTGCTTCGAAAAATATAATGTCACCTTAACCACAGTGGGATATTGAACCCTTTGGCTATATGTACATAGAGGGCTGCAGGAGAATCTGGACCATATCCAGTGATCTGCGGGTTCAGGGCACATGTGGCCTGTTAGAGAGAAGCCCAGCTCATGGAGTTTAAAATCTGAAGTGATGTAGTGGTGTAGCTGCCCAGCTACCACAGGCTGGAAATGATGCTGGGCCCTGAGGGCACTCCTGCTAAACCTGCAAGTTCTGCTCTGACCTCTCATCAACTCTCGGGTTTTTCCCAGATTAGTTCATTTTTAAACAAATGTAAGTATTAATGTTTGCATTGAAAGAATCCAGACCAGCCTTTGAAGACATGTCCTTCATGATTCAAGCTTTGCTGTGGTCCTGTGTTCTAGTATGTGAGAAGCACATGCAGAAAGCAGAAGACTCTCTTGTCGTGCGATTATATATGAAAGATGACCAGTGACAATTTATCTTTCTTTCCCTGACCCTTTCTCGTTGCAAAATAACTAGCATCCCCCTTTCAATGCCACAGTCCAGCAGTCCCTGATAAAACCAACACTGAGCCATGAGTGGCTAAGGAAGATTTCTTCTTTCTGGTCTTGGGTGCTGGTGAGAGAAGTATCTAGCCCTGCCTTATGCAAGCCGTGTGGCACGCCAACCAGTCATGCCAGGCCAGGGTCCATGAGAACCCAGGGAAATTTTCTCCTAAGGTCCCTAAAATATGTGAGGGAGACTGAGACTGAGACTGAGTATCCTCTTGTCTCCATGTACAGAATAGGCTGACTTTTCCCACAGGGGTTCTGTCATTCAGGATAGGGATATATCTACAACTAAAATTCTTTTAATGTTTGCTTTTACATTTTGCAATCTACTCTTTTAGTATTAATAACTTTAAAAAGAGAAAATGTAAGTTTAATAAAAAATAAAATACTACATTTTTGTTTCTCAATAGAGTTGATGATAGACACATAATCCGTACGGAATGTTTTGACGTTTACCATCCATCATAGGAGTGTACTGATTTTATAGAAACTTGAAAACTGGAAGACACACATGTGCCTGTGCTCAGGAAATATCAGCATTTATTTGTTTAGTTGGCCCCCGAGAGGAGCTAGAACCAAGTCACAAAGTCTACTTAAGTTTCCGTAGCTGAGATTGAAAACTTCTAGCCTATCTCTGGAGTAATGGATGGACATGTCTCCCAGCTTATCCCTGGGCGAGCAGACAGGTCTGCTTTCAGACCACAGTTGAAAGGGGCTGTAGCTAATTTATAAGGTCCTTTCAAGGTCCACAGTGGAACTGAAGACAGCAGGTCAGCCTGCTGGGGCACCGATAAGCATATTTCTCTCAGGGTTCTGGAGGCAGGCAGGATTGCCCTCAAGCCTGGCTAGGAGGGGCTGGGGACAAGATTTGGGGTCCTTTCTGGATCTGCTGTGGGAGGTAGGTCAGCTGGCCTGCCTTCTGGGGCACATAAAGGCAGGTATCCCTCCAGGTCACTGGGTTGCCAGACTGCTCTCAGACCTCAGTAAGAGGGGCTGGGGCTTATGTTCGAGACTGTTTCAAGATCTGCTGTGGACCTGGGGTTGGCAAGCCTGCCTCAGGGACTCTCCAGCTGTGTCTCCCTCTGGGTGCTTGTGCAAGCAGGACTGATGTTAGAATACAGCTAATAGGGGCTAGGGTCAGTCACAGAGGTGTTTTAGGATCCACAGCTGAGATAGAGGTCAATGGCCTGTCTCTCGAGACACTAGCGTATGTGTGACTCTTTTTGGGCCTCTTGGTAGATGGTTTTGGTAGCAAAACCAAGGCCAAATGGGGCTGTAGTAAAGCCCTTGGGGAAACAGGACCATTTCTTGGTCTGCAGCCCAAATCACAGTCTGTGATTCTGCTACCTGGGTGCAGGTCTACCCTCTCAAAAGGAACCTACTAGATATTGGGTTCTACTGGCATTTCACGTACTCCTACCTGAATCCCACGGCGTCTACAAAGGCACTTGTGTTCACGAGTGGCTGTGAAGTCATTGTTGGTTTGGGAAGATAGCAGCCAAGGAACCTCCTTTTCTATTATCTTGCTGATGTCTCTCTCTTTTACAAAGTGCCCAATGTTTACACTTGATTATTTCTGTCAACACACTAGGCAAATACTTATAAAGAAAAGGAGCTGTTCTCAGGAGCGATAATGTAGGACTGGTATATCCCCATTTGAAAAATCACATTTCTAAGGGCATAATGGCTACCAGCTGAAAGCTTTGTTAAAATAAATTTGTCCTGTCAAGACCCACTTAGCATTGAAAGTGAAAACAGATGACTTAGTCCTTTTTTTCTCTCTTTCTCTTTTCCTATCTGTAAAGTCTTTGTTTACATATTTATTTGATTTTTTAAAAAAACTTTTTAAGAGGAGTTCACAGCAGAAGGTTCACAGATTTCCCATGTACCTCACACATTCACAACCTCCCCCATTATAAACATCCACCACCAGAGCGGCACATTTGTTAAAACTGATAAACCTACATGGATATACCATCATCCAAAGACCATGGTTTGCATTAGGGTTCACTATTGGTATTGCACATTCCACGGGGCTGGACAAATGTATAATGACAACATGTATGAAAAAATATAGTGTCATATGCAGACAGTAAACTGTTTCGCTGACCTAAAAATCCTCTGTGCTCTGCCCACTCAGCTTTCTCTCCTCCTCCTAATTCCTGGAAACCACCGATATTTTTACTGTCTCCATAGTTTTGCCTTTTCCAGAATGCCATGTAGCTGTAATCATATAATATGTAGCCTTTTCAGACTGACTTTGTTCACTTAGAAATATGCATTTAAGGTTCCTTTATGTCATTTCATGGCTTGATACCTCTTTTCTTTTTAGCACTGAATGTTATGCCACTGTATGGATGTATCACAGTTTATTTATCCATTCACTCACTGAAGTACATCTTGGTTGCTTCCAAGTTTAGGGAATTATTAATAAAGTTATGTCCACGTGCAGGTCTTTGTGTAGACGTAAGTTTTCAACTATTTTGGGTAAATACAATACTAAGAAGAGCTGGATCATATGATAAGAGCATCATATGATAAGAGTTTAGTTTTTTAAGAAACTGCTAAATTGTCTTCCAGCGTGGATGTATTATTTTGCATTCCTATCATCAACGAATGATATTTCTCATGTCTTCACATCCTCACTGGCATTTGGTATTGTCAGTGTTCCGTATTTTGGCCATTCTAATAGGTGTATAGTAGTATCTCAATGTTGCTTTAATTTGCATTTCTCCAATAATATCCAATGTGGAACTTTTAAAAATGCTTATTTGCATTCTGTATATCTTCTTTAGTGAGATGTTCGCAAGGTCTTTGTTCCATTTTTTAACTTGGTTGTTTATCTTCTTGTTGTTGAGTTTTAAGCATTCTTTGTGTTTTTTTTGGATGACAATCCTCTATTAGATGTGTCTTTTGAACATATTTTCTCTTAGTCTGTGGCTTGTCTTCTTATTCCTTTGACATTGTCTTTTGCAGAGTAGAAGTTTTTAATTTTAATGAAGTCCGGATTACCAAACTTTTATTTCATGGACAGTGCTTTTGCCACTCTTAACTATGAAATCATTGTCATACCCAGGGTCATCTAGATTTTTTCCTTGTGTTATCTTCCAGGAGTTCTATAGTTTTTTGTTTTACATTTAGGTCTGTGATTCATTCTGAGCAAATTTTCATGATAAGAACTTTGTCTGGATTTATTTACTTATTTATTTTTGCGTGTGAATATCTAATTATTCCAGTGCCATTTGTTGAAAAAACTATCTTAGCTCCATTGTGTTGTCTTGGCTTCTTTGTCAAAGATCAGTTGACTCTATTTATGTGGATTTATTTATGGGTTCTCTATTCTGTTCCAATGATCTTTGTGTCTATTCTTTTGCCAATATCACACTGTCTCATTACTGTAGCTTTATAGTAAGTCTTAAAGTCAGGTGGTGGCAGTCCTTCAACTTTCTTCTTCTCCTTCTATATCATGTTGACTATCCTGGGTCTTTTGCGTCTCTTCATAAACTTTAGAATCATTTTTGCAATGGTTACAAAATACCTTGCTGGGATTTTGATTGGAATTGCAATGAATCTGTAGATCTAGTTGGGAAATCTGATATCCTGAAAGTATTGAGTCTTACTATTCATGAGCGTGGACTACCTCTCCATTTACTTAGCTCTTTGATTTCTTTCATCAGAATTTGTTAAAAGTTTTCTCACATGCATATTGTACATATTTTGTCAAATTTCTATGTGAGTATTTCATTTTGAGAGATGTAAATGATATTGTGTTCCTAATTTCAAGTTCCATTTCATCATTGCTGATACATAAGAAAGCAATTTGTTTTTATATATTAACCTTATATTCTGAAGCCTTGCTATAATTGCTTTGCAAGAGTGTATTTTGTCCATATTAAAATTTTCAACATAGTTGATCATGTCATCTGCAAACAAAGGCAGTTTTCCTTCTTCCTTTCCAGCCTGTAGACCCCTAGTTTCTTTTTCTTGTCTTATTGTATTAGCTAGGTCTTCTAGTATGATGCTGAAAAGGAGTGGTAAGAGGAGGTATCTTTGCCTTGTTCCTAATTTTGGTGGGAGAACTTCTAGTGTCTCACCATTAACCGCACTGTTAACTATAGATTTGTGGTAGATATTCTTTGTCAAGATGAGGAAATCCTTCTTTATTCCTAGTTTACTGAGAATTTTAACCACAAATGTGTGTTAGGTTTTGAAAAACGCTTTTTCTGCACTTATGGAAATGATCATGTGGTTTTCCCTTGTTAGCCTGTTGATGTGATGGATTATATTAATCAATTTTCCAATGTTAAACTAGCCTTGCACTCCTGGTATAAGTCCCTGTTGGTCTTGTTGTATAATTATTTCTATATATTGTAGGATTCAATTTGGTAATATTTTGTTGAGGATTTTTGCATCTATGTTTATAAGAGATGTTGGTCCGTTGTTTTCTTGGAATGTCTTTGGTTTTGGTATTAGGGTGAAGCTGGACTCGCTGGATGAGTAAGAAAGTATTCCTTCTGCTTCTGTCTTCTGAAAGAGAGTATAAAGAATTGATACAATTTCTTCCTTAAATGTTTGGTAGAATTCACCAGTGAATCTACCCAGACCTGGTGCTATTTGTGAAGGTTATTAATTATTGGTTTAATCTAATAGATACAGCCTTATTAAAATTGTGTATCCTCATGTGAGTTTTGGAAGATGGTGTCTTTCAGGAAATTGGTCCATTTCATCTAGGTTATCAAATTTATGGGTATAGAGTTTCTCATAGTATTCTTACACTATCCTTTTACCACCCATGAGATCTGTAGTGATGTTCAGTCTTTCATTTCTGATATTAGTAATTTGTGTCCTTTGTCTAATCAGCTTTTGATTTTATTGATTTTTTTCTATATTGACTTTTTAATTTCAATTTTATTGATTCCCTCTCTAATTCTGATTTCTTTTCTTCTGCTTCCTTTGGATTTAGTTTGTTTCTTTGTCTAGTTTCCTAATGTGAAAGTTTAGATTATTGATGTTAGACCTTTTTTCCTTTCTAATATGTGCTGTTAATATTGTAAATTCTGCTGTAAGATCTAATTTTGCTGTATTCCACAAATTTTGATAAGTTGTATTTTCATTTTCATTTAGTTGAAAACATTTTTTAAATTCTTGAGTTTTCCTCTTTGACCCATGTGTTACACAGAAGTATGTTGTTTAATATTGAATTATTATGGGATTTTCCAGTTATCTTTTTTACTGATTTCTCATTTAGTCCTATTTTAGTTGGCTAGTAGTTATTTTAACAAATATGTGCCTAAGATGAAGCCTGAATGAGTGCTATTACAGAAGCTGTATTACATTTCACTCAGTGAAACGTCTTTGTATTTATATCAAGCACCTGTTATTCTAAACTAATTGTGCATATTTTTTATTTGCAATTTTTTTTTTTGTATACATGAAAAGTGAAGTGAACTGATCCTTAGTGGAATGTTAGCTCCATTAGCAGAAGAACTTGATAAATAGTTAAGTGATTACACTTTTAATCAGTGACACCAGATACTTCAAATATAAAATCAGTTAAAGTAAAACAAAAGTTTATTTGACTTATTAACTCAATTTATGAACCTAAATGTTTGAACCTTTTTTTCTGTCAAATATTAAATATCTGGCATAACTTGTGAATGCTATTGTAAATTAAATTAAAATTCAACATGGAAAGTAGAAATTATTTGTTTTTGTGCTTATACTATGATTATAAGTTTTATTGACGCATAGTGTGGAAACAAAATGAACAATGTTCTAAACTAAATTAAGAAACTTATAGAGCAGAAATGTGTGTGTAATTAGCTGTAGCACAAACAGAGGCCATCATTACAACCAATCACACAGGATGCATGATGCTACCAATTGAAACTGAATTTGCAGTTAACAGAATTTTCTGTGTATTTATATCTAATTTTCTATATATTTATTCTATATATTTATAAAGATTTCTATGTATTTATACCTGAACTACAGCATTGTTTCTGATGAAGTGGTGTTGAGTTAAAATAATAAAATAATGAATAAATAAATAAATAAAACTTCAGTCTTGCAGTCTGAGCTTGCTTTCTTTGCTGTCCATTACGAATCCGATTTTAGAAAATGTGTGAGCCTTTATGGAGACCAGGGAACCACACAAGTGTCACGCTGATACCAATTGGGGTGTCCTGGTCTGTTTAGATTCACATGAAATCGGATCGTGCCTGTAACATGTAAAATGCAAATCTAGCATCCTGGTCATTCTGGCATGTGATTTTCTTGATTACTTTTGTTTCATGTGCCCACTTTTATCGATGCAGTATGTTTGAAAGTTTACATTTGTTTAACAAAACACATGATACACTGGGCTTTACCAGTAAGAACTATTCAGCCCTCTGAACTAGGTATTATTACTATCCCCATTTAACAAACGAGGAACTTGAAGATTAAGAAATAATTTTCCGAGTCACAAAATTACTGACAGAGTGACGGAGTGAGTGGTCTGAGGGCAAAGCCCAGGCTCTACAGATCTGACCGGCACCACCCATGCTGGACCTGCTGTCCTTTTCCAGCCCTTATCTTTTCGCCCGAAGTATGGACAACAGGAGGTTATGTCTGCAGCAGACCCGCAGCTTTGAGGAAAAGACTTGTGTCTATGTGGGAGGGTCGGGAGAATGTATGACTAAACATTGCTACATCACAACAAAGAAAGCAAAGCAAACAAGACAGGGTGGCAACAAGATCTTTTCGATGGGTATTACACCCCCATATCCCTGAACTGTCCTTGGTCATTTCTGCTGGCCAAACCCTTTCATAGGATATTTGCTACTACTTTCTTGCTGAATTTTTCCAAGTTTTCTCCCTCCAAGAAACCCCAATTCATGACTTTGATTATACTGATAGAATTGTTCTTATTGCTTCACTTTCTGAGCCATGTGCTGAGGCTTATTTTTTTCCTGAGTGACTTATCCTTGAACTGGCTATCCTGAAAGCAATGGTCCTCTCCCTAGTAGGCAGACAGAATTATTGTTACACATTCAAGGGCTTTTCTCTCTCCTATACAAGCCTAGAATACTAGGCACACAATAAAATGGAATGAAATGAAATCGAATAAATAAACAAAGACCAAGGAAAAGCTAGTGTGAATACCCAGGCAATGAGAAGCCCACAGACAGGTCCAGTTGAGTAGGTAGAAATGGGGGTGAGGAGAATGAATGGAGGACTTGTAGGAGGGTGAAGATGGCCGGGGGTGGAGTCTTGGGACTCCTTATGCATGGGCCTCTCTCTCCAGGGTGGTGGAGACCACAACCTGATTCTCAGTCTTAAAGCAGCTGCACATCTAAACCACAGTCAACAGCACGTCAAATAGGAGTGGACTTAGGCAGAAGTACTCAGAGAGGTAGCAGGAGGCCAATTCTGGCTGGACAGAGAAGCCAGCCAATACCAGCCACAAAACCACTCCACAGCTGGTCCAAACAGTGCTGGAGTGCATCGTCCAGCAACAAAACCACAGAGAGAAATAGCCAGGGCTGTGAAGTTCCCACGAAACTCCTCAGATCAAATCACGGTTACACTTGAGTTAACGTTGGGTAAGAATAAGTGCAGTAAATTTATCCATCCTGCAGTTATTTTTATGGCGTGATTTCTTAGTAATGTTACTTTTGAGAAATTCTAATTGATATCAGCAAATTTACACTGAAGAAGAATTTTCTATGTTGCATAAGAGCTCTGGGTAAAACAGAACATCCCCCAGGGGCTGTGATGGTGAGTGCAGGGAAAGGTGAGTGGAGTTGGCTGGCAGGTGGCAGGAGACAAAGGAAGGAGCCAAGTGAGAAGGAGGGAGGATGTGGAGAAGGGGAGCCAGGCAGAGGGAGAGAAAGCCATTGATCTAGTAGTGGAAAGCTGGGCGCTGGTGGATTTTCAGTTCCTTTCCCTACTGGCATCTCAGCTTCCTACTCAGATTTTCCCCTACAGCAGTGGAGCATGTGTTTATGCTTAAGCAGCCACATATGACCAAACAAGGAAGGACTAACCAGTGACCTTACAGAACTAGATTGACTAGTTAGCTTAGCTCAATGAGGAAAACTAGAAAGAAAGGCCAAGGTGCTTACCCTCTCAAGCAAGGTGCAGCATTGGGTTTCTATGGGGTGTTAGGAAATGTCTGGGGGTCCCACTCACTGGAGATGCTACTGCAATTAGTAAGTAGGGTCACATTTGTTGAATTCTGTGCTCCCCTCACATATGCTAATTACAACCCTATTGAGAAATGCTGGAAAAAGCATATTAAGATTTAAGGTGACAGTGGAGAAAGAAAAGTAAGAGAGAAGAGATATAGGGGAGAGAAAAGAAAGGGAAATGTATGGGGTGAAACATTACACGTTGATGGATGATCTGCCATGCATTGCTAGTCAGTCACGGTGCTGAAAATAGGACCATGAATCATTTCTGTTGCAGACTTTAAATAAGGATGGGAGAGAGGGCAAAGGGAAGGGAAGACAGTGGAGAGACAGGCAAGAGAAACGCAAACACAGGCTGTGCACATCACCATTTCCCTCGCCACATTGCAATTGAGCACTTCCTCCTGGACTCTACCTGCTCCTTTCTCCACCTTCCCTGTGTCCAGGCCTTTTGGAGGCAGGTATTGAAGCCATTATAACATGTATCTGGGATTTAATTTTTTTATTCAAATATGGTGAGGCCAACAGATCAGGAGATGACTGCCTTTGAAAAGACAGTTTGTGACTCATAGTTCCCTGGAAGAGGGGGCGCACCATATCTTCAAGAGTCACAGGAAGCACCAGGGCCAGTCAGCAGCCAGAGGTAGGGCTGACAGGTGGGTGGGGGAGTGCTGGTGGGGCTGGGGAGCCCTTTTGTGGTTTCTCAGTAAAGGAATGGGTGAGGCAGAGGAAGCAGCTGAGCAGACTTAGAATTGGATAGTTTGAATAATTTCAGCAAGCTCTGGGATATACAGGGGTCTCCAGTTGTCCACTTCTGGGCCCCGGGTGATTTAAGGCAGGGGGATAGTGCCCCAGACTGCAGACATCTGATAAAAGGAGGCAGGTGGAGGATACAGACTTGGGATTGGTTAGCCTGCATATCAAAGGCATGACCATGGGGGAAGTTGTCCGTTATCTCTGGGAATTAGCTGATGCTGGGAGGGGCAGTTCCTCTTTAGGACTTGAAGGCCCCAAAATATCAAAGCGTCATAAAATGTAAAATGTGAAAAACATGACTAATAACAGAGATTAGAGCAGAAACAGAAAGACGCTCAGGCACACACTCAATGTGGAAAATCCTTGTTTCTCATCTTGGCACTCTGAAGTAGGCAGGGGCTCATTCCTAGTCGCCTGTTGTCTGGCTCCAGTGTGGTTAGCCAAGTTCATGGGTATCAGGTTGCCAGATCCAGCTGCCTTATTGATGGCACTGGTGACACTTAAGCCTCAGAACACTTTTTTACGGTTTTCCTTACTTCATTCATGCAACATATATTTCTTGAGTAGCCAGGGATTGAGTAGGCACTGGAGCTAAACTATAGATTGATTGAACTGGTGGTCCCAGTTCGTACCTTCCCTGGCTCTACTACCTTTATAAAGTGACCCTCCAGCTCTGTCCACTGAGAGCTGGAATCTGTTACCCTGGTTTGGCTTTGTACTTTGCCGTAGCCAAAAGAATTCAGCACAACTCATATGCTGGTGCTGAGCCTAGGCCTCAGGAGGTCTTATGTACTTCAGTGCTCTTTCCTAGAACTTCCCGCTCCACCATGAGGACAAGTCCAAGCTAGCCTGCTGGAGGATGAGAGACCCGATGGAGCAGAGATAAATTGTCCTTGCTGAGGGCATCCTCACCAACTAGCCCCTGTCCATCTGCTGATTGCAGGTGCATGCACAAGCCCAGCCAGCAGCAGCAGCAGGGCTACCCAACCAGTCCTACACTCATGAGCAAAAATGAATGTTTAATACTGTATGCCACAGAAGGATTTAGGGTTGTTTGATATGCAGCATCATTTGGGGGCAGTAGAAAATGGATATAAAATATGTAGGTGAAAGAGAGAGGACTGATCCACAAATGTTTCCGAAACAATACTGGAGACAGGTATTTTCAGACCACAGTAGAAAGTGTGGGCTTGATGTTGTCCTATAGAAGAGGTTTCTAACCCAGAATGGATGGTCAGAAGAACTTTCTGAAGAAGTTGAGGTCTGAGACTGAAGGAGACATGGAAAATAGTCACAGAAAGAAGGTGGCTTAAATGTCAGTGCAGCGAGAGGGATGGTCAGGGTTCTCTAGAGGGACAGAACTAATAGGATAGATGTATATATAAAGAGTTTATTAAGGAGTATTGACTCACACGATCACAAGGTGAGGTTCCACAATAGACCATGTGCAAGCTGAGGAGCAAGGAAGCCAGTCTGAGTCCCAAAGCTAAAGAACTTGGAGTCCAATGTTCGAGGACAGGAGGCATCCAGCATGGGAGAAAGATGGAGGCCAGAAGACAAAACCAGTCTAGTGTTTCCACGTTCTTCTGTCTGCCTTTATTCTGGCTGTGTTGGCTGCTGATTAGATGGTGCCCATCCAGGTCGAGGGTGGGTCTGTCTCTCCCAGTCCACTGACTCAAATGTTAATCTCATTTTGCAGCATCCTCACAGACACACCCAGGAACAATACTTTGCATACTTCAACCCAATCAAGTTAACAAGTAATATAACCATCACAGATAGGTGACTGGAGTTAATTGTGTGTATGTGTGTGTGTGTGCATGTGTGTATGTCTGTGCAGGGGTGGTCGACATTGAAGCAAGGACCTGTGAGGTCATCTTGGGACTTACGTCATGATTTATTCAGAAGTCAGTGGAAAACCACTGAAGACTTTTCAGCAAGAAAGTGGCACAATTCAATTTACATTTTGAGCCACATTTTCTGCAAAGGTAGAGGCTTGGTTGGAAGTAATGTCACTGGGACCTGAGAAGCCAATAAAGAGGTCTTTAATTGAGATCATCAATGCCTCATATAAGGCATTGTCTTGGGGATAAACATAGGTGGTAAAATTGACTTACAAAACGTAAAACTTGCGAAACTTGTAGAATTACTAATAAACATTTTTCAAAGGAAAAATGATACATTTCATTATGACCAATCCAAATATTACCAACTCCTCTGATTCTTCTTCTCTCTAGCAAGCTTGATCTCAGGACAAGCATGTTTTAAATAAAGGCTGAGCTAACACTTACCTGCTAGACTGAAATCCTTCTGTCTGGCTTCTCGTGGCTATTATCTGCATCACGAAATGGTGGCTGTCACATTACTTTGGTGATTCTCTGGCTTTATGCTCCAAAGACTTGCTGAGACAAATGTCAGTCTCAGCTGCTCAGACACTACGGGAACCTGCCGACATGGTTAGGGGGTACCCCTGTCACTGGCAATGGCAAAAAGTCTTTCAAGGTGAACTTTTTCAAGATACAGAGTTTTATGGCTCTGGAAGGTGGCCCCAGAAGCCTAAATGGAAATTGCCTTTAAGCCATGAGACAGGAATTTAAATTGCACTTGCTGTGTATAAATTGTTCATCCTGTCATGTCATGAGGGGGCCCAACTTCAGACAGCACGGCCTGAGTTGAGATTTGAAGCCAAATCTACTTGAGAGAGGCAGATGTGCTGGAGAGGAGGGAAGGGTCCCCGTCCCATCACAAAACTGAGCTGAGGTGGCAAAGCGGTGGTGTAGACCAGCGCTACGAGCTTCACCCCATTAGAACCAGAGATATGGGAAGGTCTCATTAAATTAAAGAGGGGTTAGGCATGTTCTTTTTCAGGATATCCTTGTACTAAACAGAGATATAGGCCTTATGTCCATGAACATACACCAGTAACAATAGTGGCTAACACTCATGGCAGCCCATATGAGGTAAATACTATTAATATTCCAATTTTACACAAAAGAGGAAATTGCAGTATACAAAGGCTAATTTGCACAAAGCCAGGTGGCTCACAAGTCATAGACATGGGCTTGGAACTGATGTCCAGTGTAGCCCAAAACTGACATTCCTTTTACTCACCCAAGGCCTGGCTTTGAGACCAGGGCCAGGTTCTAGTTCCTAGAGATTGTGGGGACAGGCGGACAAGCAAGTGTAAGGGAGCGTGACTCACTCAGGGAAGGAAAGGCCTCAGCGCAGGAGAGACATGGGTAGTGGAACATCCAGAGAGAGGAGCTTAGAGATCCAGTGAAGGGAAATGAGGTGCAAAGTTTCAGGGCCCAGTCATCAGAACCAGGATCACAGAATGCTTTGGAGACCTGCCTCAGTCTCTCTCACTCTTGTCAGGATTGGACCTCTACTTGAAAAGTTTATCCCACAGGCATAGCACTGACATAGAAACAATCGCAGAGTATGCCTACTTGAATATCTATTCTCCTCTTCTTCTTTTTTATTTCAATTCCAGATTTTAGTTTATCACTTGGGGACCCAAATAAACCCCACGTTTCCCAGCCCCTCCTGTCGGTGGGTGTGACCACATACTTGATGTTCTAGCCACCAACAGATAGCTGGAAGGGAAGTGAACATTCTCTACGAAGTGTTCTTTAAAAAGAATGAGCATGTCCTTTTTTGTTGCTTTCTCCTCCTTACTGCAGGCTAGAATTTGGACATGATGGCTGGAGCACAAGCAGCCATTCTGGACTGTGAAGGATCATCTAAGGAAGGCAGGGAGGCATAGTAGACATGAACAACTTTGGGCTACCTCTCTTTATATCACTTTTACGTGTAAGGGTAATGAACTGTGTCTGCATATATGTACATTATATTGCAGCAAACCTAATCCTAACTTAATTACTGAGTTTATAATTCCTGCTTCACTTTCAGACTAGAGAAATATTTCTTCTCAATGTTCCATTGAAATTGGTGCAGCATTAATGTGGGATTGGGGGAGTGGCACTAGAAGCTGTAACACGGATGTATTCTTTATCATCTTGCCCTATTATCAGTGCTAATTTTCTCTGAAGAGCTGACTTTAGGAGTTGAAGGAATTGACTGCCAAAAAAAAAAAAAAGCAACTCTACTTTCCATCTTCCCATATTCAATTCTCTTGATTGCAATTTAACGTGTAACACCAAGGCACTTTGAAAAAACTGGACCAGTGCATTTTGTACACAGTAACCAAGATACACAGTCTCCTGAATGACTTCAAAGGGGCATACTTACCCCCAGATGCAATATCCAAAAGTTTCTAAGAAGATTTGAATAAAACATTATAGCACCTAATAATGTAGAGACTTTTTTCCATCCGAACGAAGACCAAAAATTCATTTTACCCCTTGTCAGCAGATATAAATCTGAAACTGAATTTAAAAGCTTTTCCATATGCTCAGGCACACCACCATCCTGAGCTAAGTTTAAATCATAGCCCTCTCCTTTCATATGTATCTATCTTCAAGCGGGGAGTGGATGTGGGGGAGGAGGGTGGGCTGAGACTTCCCGTTTAAGGTGATAAATGCTGTCACGGGACCATCTGCCATGGTCTGCATGTCTCATGACTCAGAGATGCAGCTTTTGGAACACAAAAGGATCTGGTTAAAATCCCAGCTTTACTACAGGGTATTTGTGTGACCTCCAGGAGTCAATCAAGCCCTCCAGTCTCTGCTTCCTCATCTGTAGAACTGGGTAAAAACCACCAACTGTTTTAGTGTAACATGAGACAACCAAGCGGGGAATCTAGATCCCTGGCCTCTCCACCCCCTGTTCTGTCTCACAAATGTGCTGTAAGCCCAGGCCAATTCTTAGGGGAAAATAATTCTTTTTAAGCCTCTCAATTGTTAACCCAATGTGATACTGTTTAAAGGACAGAATGCGAGTTTGAGGTACTAATGCTCTGCAGGCTGGACTCTGGCTCACAAAGTCTTGTCCTTTCCAGGTGATTCTCCGAGTGTGCATAAGGGCAGTGTCCTTGGGAGAAGTCCCTCCCAAGGCTGGCCCAGCTCAGAGTTCCTACAGGTCTGTGTCTTGCTGTTAATTTGGAGGTGTTTATCTTGGTGCTTGCTGTGTTAGCATGTGAGCGTTCAGCACATTTGAGCCCACTCGCTTTGCTCTGAAATAGCCTGCACAGTCTTCGTGCTGCACTCTCTCCGGAGCAGCTCCACTTCTGTATTTTCAGTTGGACTCTCCAGTTCTGCCGTGCGAAAGCTCCAACTCAATGGACAGCAGTCTCAGCGGATAGTTTCCATGCATGCATCCAGGAAAATGGGAAAGTTTAATTGCATAAATTATACGAGCAAGTGATCGTCCCATGGCTACTGAGCGAATATATGTTAGCATGTCATTGATGCTAAATCCTAATGGTTCATACCGACGTTAAAGCCAAGAACACCTGAGAAAGCTGCAGTTGTATGCAATATGCCACCCAAGGCTTCCCATATGCCTACCTTCCTGTTGTGGAATGCAAAGGAAAACACATGCATGCACAGGCAAATATTCTTAAACACACTTTGGGGCTGGGGGAGGGTGAAGCCAACTGATTGGCAAAATCTCCCCTTTTCTTCTTAGAAGAAATTGCCAGTTGCTTAGAGAAATTGCCAGTTGCATATAAATGAGGCTTGTTGAAATGGAAAGTCTTCTCTGTGAATAATTAGGGTCAATTGAACATGAGCCTGTTCTCAATGTGTTTCTTTTATTTCAAGAAATGTTAATTTATCAAAAAAACAGCAGAAAGGGTAAATAGAGAAAATAAACAGTAGATTTAGAGATAAAGATGAAGTAACTGCAGATTTTCAAGATGTTAAGACTAGTTTAGGTCTGCACATAGACATCTGAGGTTTCGGTTGTGGACAGACAAGTAGTAATTTTATCATACTGCCACATTATACAAATCCCCAGGCTAGGCGTGGTGGCTCACACCTGTAATCCCAGCACTTTGGGAGGCCAAGGAGGGCAGATCACGAGGTCAAGAGATCGAGACCATCCTGGCCAACATGGTGAAACCCCGTTTCTACTAAAAGTACAAAAATGAGCTGGGCGTGGTGGTGTGCACCTGCAGTCCCAGTGACTTGGGAGTCTGAGGCAGGATAATCACTTGAACCCAAGAGGCAGAGGTTGCAGTGAGCTGAGATCACACCACTGCACTCCAGCCTGGGCAACAAAGTGAGACTCCATCTCAAAAAA